>NC_034421.1:1888549-1960529 GCF_002078875.1 Numida meleagris
AGCGTGGGGGGGGAGGCGCGGTGCTGCCCTGCGGCGCTGCCTTTTTACGGGGGGTGTTCTCCAAGAACTGGCGTCACGGCTCGGGGTTAAAGGGAGAGATTCGGGTGTCAGGGGTGTGAGAAAGGGAGCGGAACCGTCTGCAGGCGCGACCGGTTGTTTTCCTTCAAAATCGGCCCTGAAATACGGGACCTATCGAGCAGCGCCGGGAGCTGGGGGTCCCCAGGATGCTGCCTGCAGCTGCAGCCAGGGGCAGATGCTGGCAGAAAAGCAGCGCGAGGCCGGGGTCAGGCACACCGCGACCCCCCCGCACTTTCTCATTTGCAGGGGCTGAGCGGTGCGTCCCGCCACCAACAGCCTTGCTTTTCTCCAAAGTGAGCTCTAATGTCACCAAGTTCTGCCTTCGGGCTTTGGTCGGTGCTCCAATTTTCATCCTCAATGGATTCCCGGTGTCCTGGCACCTCCGCTGCTCTCCAGCCTTCAGAGTGCTCCACTGCCTCTGCGAATTGTTTGTTGGCTGGTGAGAAACGCTGGGAAATCTCAATGAGTGAGAAATCCAAAGGCTTGTCTGATCCAACAGCACCCTCTTCCAAACGCGCTGACACTGTGGTGTTTAAACAGCTGCATTGTACCGTGCAAAAGCTCTGCGAAGCCAGAGCAGCCAGCGGGATCTGAACGTTCAGAGGGAGAGGATCAATATCTCTGATTTCTGTCCCCACGCGTGTCAGTGGTCCAGGCCCTTCTGCTTCACAGAAGCGGCTGTGAAGGGAAATACCTGGCCAAGTTCTGGCTTCCTGAGAAAAGGAGAAAAAAGGCCACAATTATCGGAACATCTGGTGATGGCTGAAAGCACGGGGGACCTTCGGGTGGGAGAAATGTGGCTGTGTCCGATGGGTGAAGGGCGAAGCTGTCCCCGACAGCCACAGCACAGCTGCTGCTGGGTGTTTTCCTCCCAGGTTCCCCGAGCAAACGTGAAATGCAGCACTCACGTGTCATTCCAGCAGTCCTCTTCCATAACAGTATGGTGCTGCTCAGGAAGGGGCGGCCCACCCGGAGTTACCCATTAGTGGCGGGTTCCACTGAGCTGGTTTCTTCTTGTTCTCTGTGATTAAAAGAGAGGAGTGGGAACATTGGGTCTGACAAGTCAGGTTCCTGCTGCACCGGCTTCCAGCCCCAGCTCTGTTAAATGAGAGTTGAGGATGATGCTTTGGGTCCAACTTGTAAGAGATGTTTGTCACGTAGTGCAGTCTAAACACAGCATACACTCTGCAGCTCCACATTTTGGCTGTGTAAGGGCCTCCACTGGTGCTCGCTATGTCACTGTCAGTTTTTCTCCTGACTTTCATGGGCTTTAAATCAGGCACGAAGAGTGGAGGTGCCAATCCAGCTGCACTGGCCGGGTGGGAGTGGGCCCAGGTTGGGCTGGGGCTTCCCCCCCCAAGGGCTCTCCCTCCCCAGCCCCATTTCTTGGTGCCTGCCAATTCATTCAATCAACATTCTATCTTTCTCCTCATTTACAGCTTTTCTTTTCTTTTCCCTTTTCCTTGTTTGTTTTTGGTGGTAGGCATAATGAAGAGAACGAAGAGTTTTTGCCAACTGGAGAAACCTCCATAGACTCCTACCCAAACTGGTTAAAATTCCACATTGGCATCAACCGGTACGAGCTGTATTCCAGACATAACCCTGCAATCGAGGCTTTACTACAAGACCTGGTCTCCCAGAAGATCACCAGTGTTGGTAGGTTTGGGCAATAATGGTTTTTATGATTATTTGCTTGTAGTTCAGATCTCGCTGCGGTTTGAATATTAATGGCTGTTTTGCACGTCTCCTCTTCGGTGTGCCTACAGCATTGCTTCCTGACTTCTGTGCTCGTTTTCCTTGTTAAACATAAGGAGATATTGCCAGCTCTGTATTACCTGAATAATTGAAAAGTCTGCCAGCAAGGCAAGCCCCATTCATTTCTGATGTCCTCTAGTTATCAGGCTGAAAGCGCCCTATTGAAAAAAAAGAAGAAGAGAAAAGGTTAATGAAAAAATCACAGCCAAAAGCAGATAGCATCCTGCCTGAGCAAGGTGTCTGCTGTCTGCTGGTCATTATTTAAGGCTGCGTCTGGAGGGAGGAGAGCAGCAAGTGAACCACAGCCCTGCATCCATGCAGGGAGCGTGGGGCGCGGGGGGCTCGGAGGGGCTGCATCCCCCTGGGCACAGCTCAGCTCTGCTCGTTCCACTTGGCAGCCCACGACAGGGATGTGCCCCTGTCAGCCTTTGGCTCCGGTTAAACAAGGTGACAGAGTTTGTTGGTTTTTTTTTTTTGTTGTTCTTTTTTTCTCCGGGGCTGTTTAATGACAGCATGTGTCTCTTCGAATTTAGCTGCGTAGCTGCACAGGGAGCAAAAAAAAAACCCGCAGCCTGAATGAAAGCCCTGCGCTGCTAAACAAACGCGCAGCCCGTGGGCTGCAGGGTAGGAGCTGCACAGCCACCGGCCACCGAGAAAATGCAGTGCCTTGTGCTGACCACAGAGTTGCTATGTCTGTTTCAGAGGCATGAAATAGCAGCTCTGTAAAAGTGCTGATTGCACGGTGCCACCGCGGGATGAGGTCACCAGGTCTTTAACCCCGCAAGGCAAAAATTCCCCTGGCTTCAGCAGGAAATGGTCCCTGCAAGAATAGCACCCAATAGGCCTACGGTCGACATTTCCATCACGTGAATCCCGGTGGCTGCTGAGCAGAAATAAGGGAGCTCCTCGGTCATCGGGAGTGGGCTGAGCGCAGATTCGGCTGGGGTGGGGGAAGGCAGGACGCCCAGGAGAGCTGCACATTCAGTCGTAGAATCGTTAAGGTTGGAAAAGACCCCTGAGACGTGAGGTGCAAGCGTTGCTGTGCCCTGGCTGAGCTCACGGCAGGGAGCTCTGCTCTGAGCTCTGCGGGGTGGGGGCCTGCTGATGCAGTGCGTGGTGCCCAGCTGCTGCCCTGCAGGTGGAGTGCCAGGGGCCAGGGGACACCTGGGCTCGAGAAGGAGGACAAACACAGGCTTGTTTATTAACAAGTGTTGGGTTCTCTGTCCCTACAGCTCTGGATTGGAATGATTAATTAAGGAGCGCAGGTGTGATGGCTAAGCCATGCATTTTCCCTTCTCTGGCTCAGAGGTGGCACTGCAGGCAGCAGCACAGTGCCCGTGCTTTGCCCTGCACGCACCTAGTGATTCCTGCACTAGTAATGATGCGTGAGCAGGGACCGAGCCAGCTTTTTCCAGCATTGCTCTGTGAAGCACATCCCTTGGGAGAGAGGAGGAAGAGCTGCTCTGCCCTTCCCTGCCCTCGAGCAGTGAGCAGGCTGTGCCCAGGTCCTTGCAGGGGGGATGCTCAGCCAAACCACCTTCTGGCTCAGCTACTGAGACTCGCACAAAATGCATCAGCCCCAGCCATGGTTCAGACTGTGTGGCTGCCGCTTGTCCCTTCTGCAGAGCAGTGAGATGGTTAAGGTTGATGTAGGGATGCTCAAGAAGGGAGATGGGAAGGAGAAATAATAGGTTAGTCCTCACTCTTTGCTCGGTTTGAGCTTCTGGGCATGTTGCTTAACCTCTCTATGCTTCAGTTAGCCTAGCAGCAGCATTGTTATAATGAAAAATAGGAGTGAAATCCTGAGCACGGTGACGTAAGTGGAAGTTTTGTCATTGGCTGCCCCGAGGCCATGATTTCACCTAATGTGTCGTATAGATGTGTCATGAGGTTTTCATTAATTATGGTTTTGATAGAGCTTTGAGATCAATGTGGGGAAAGGGCCAGAGCCCGCAGAGGAGGACTAATGATTAACAGCCATTTCCTATGGGATTGTCTCTTTGCTAATGTTTGAACAAGTTAGGGCCTCTTATGCCCTTAACATGAAAGCACAGAGCTGTGGTTTCTATCGACGATTCAGTATTATTTCCATAAGCTGAAATATGAAGTACATTTGATATAGGTATCAGTGACTGTGGGAACTGATAGGGAGAGATTCCTGGGCAGAAATCCCAGCCTAACATCGAGCAGGGAGGTGGAAGGGGACTTCTGCCCAGCTCAAGAAGCCAGAGAGGAATGTAGCTGGGATCTGCCGCAGCCTCTGTGGGGCTTCAGGGGCTCTCGGTCGGGTGGCAAAGCAAGAAGAGCGTCTTGCTAATATCCTTTTTTTAATGCATCTTTTATTTCCCTTCGCAAATTCTTCGGATGTTTAAAAATATGTTTTAAAGTAACATCTGCCATTTTTCAGCCTTACTGCAGAGCCACAGCAGGGATTCAAAAGCATGTAAGCTGATTAATAAAGAGTAATATAAATGACCAAAGGACGTTTATAGGACTTTTACAGTCTTTTGAATATTCCTGCATATTTTCCAATTTCACTGTGTTTTGCTTTATCCTCTTTGCTCTCTGTTCATTTTAAGGCAGCAGCAAAGATTCTAGGTTAGAAGTGAAAATAAATGGTGCTCTTCGTAGCGCCCAATCTTCAGGCTTCTTTCTGTAAGCATGACAATTAAATACGCGGGCTTACATGCATTAGATGAAATGGGATATTGCTCTATCCAGTCTTCTCCTAGCGTTCAGGTTTGCTGTGGCTCTAATGGAATTAGGTGATTTGCCGTGTGGGTTTTTGATACCTTCAGTAATTAGATCCAAACTGCAGCTAAACAGCTTTCTTAGCCACGTCGCAATTTCCCTGCTCCGTTTGCATTATTTATGGAGGAGAGCAGTGACCAGATTGATCCTGCCCCGTCTATCAGCACCACTCACACAACTCCGTAATGCGCAGCGTTGTTTTAAAATGAAAACGGTGACAGAAGCAATTCCCAAGAGCAGGGAGCATCAAGGTGACATTTTCTTGATGTTAAAGTTTAAATGGAACAAAACCATGGATGGGAAGGAGCGTCGCATTCAGCTCCCACAGTGACACCTAGAGCTGGCCTTGAAGAGGACAAGGTTACCCAGAGCTTTGAAGTTGAGGTTGTGTTCTGTGCCCTGTATCAATACATATAGTTCCTATTCACTTTGCGCAGCATACAGGGGTAGCTCTTAATTTGATTTAGTTCATTGAAAATTTCCCCCTGCCATAAATAGGAGCCTGGAGAGAATTGTTTTCCATTGTGTGCTGAAACCCAGTTTTTAGAGGGAGCACACGTGCAGGGAGCTGCACGTTTCCTTTGCCTTTCGTAACTGTTTATTGCACGCATCGATAACCGTCGTTAGCTGTTTTCTGGGTATTTACAAAACGTCTGTGCAAAATTGCGCAGCGCTGTCAGCAGTTTAACAACAAACATGGCACGGGGCATTGTAGATCTTCATCTCTCCCGTGTTGCCATCCCAGAGAGCTGTGCCGTGGGACTGTGGCTGAGCAGAACAGGCTTTGGTGATCGCTGGGTTGAGTGGGATGGGGTTTAGTTTTTGATTCTTTTCATTCTCTGGTTGGAAAGATTTGGACACGTACCTGACTGAGTTCATTTCTGAACCTGCCAGCCCTTCAGGTTGTGCGGGCAGTAATTAGGAAGTAAGCACACGAGATTACTCATGCAGTGAAGGAGTGCTGCAGTTAAGCAAGGTGGACTCTGCTTCAACTCAGGGGAAAAAAAAAAGAAAAAGAGAGGTAGACAATAAATATGACACCTAAATTCTTGTACTAAAGACAATTATAAAAATCTCATCAAAGGAAAGGGAAAAGTGCTGCTGAAAACATAATGCAACGTAGCACCATTGATTTACTGTATAAGGAAACAGTGAATCTGCCAAGAGTCAATGGATTGATTAAATGTACAATTCCAGATGAAAAGAGACGACTTAAAGTGTACAACAAAGCCACGGAACGGTTTCGCTGATCTCTTCCCTATCAGAAGTCTTTACTATCTTGACTTAAGCAAGAAAGGTCTTTAAAAAACAAGTTAGCAGAATTGGCTGAGCAAAAACAAATTAAGAGGTGATGAGGGTTTGAACTTGCTTTGAAATCTGTTCTTTACAGCTTGTATGGGGCCATGTCTCTAGCCCAGGGAAGAGTATTGCTTGTTAAAGCCAATCAACGTGTTCATGCTGGATTTAAGCTTGATCTATTAAATAGGAATCCGAACTGGGTCTGATCATCTATTTCAGACATTTGTACATTCCAGGATTCAACTGGATCTTGCTGCTGAGGCATTAGCATTGCATAAATAACCCAAAGAAAGTGTTCAGAGGTCCTTCTGGAGATCTCACTTTCCATCAGAAGACCAGATAGGCTAGAGGCAAGAGTTATCATGCAGCAAAACCGAGGAGCTGGAAAGCCAGATCAATTCCAAGTCCTTTTGGGTCAAATGACATTGGGCATCATTGGATCTCTGCTAGAGTCTGTACCAGATGATTTAGAAGAGGGAGATAGAAACCGTGTAGCATACAGGTGTAAAAACAGGGTTGAAAGGTGATGGGTAGTGCATCTTTTCCACCAGTGGTATCTGTAGATTGGGAGGGGAATTCATTGGGAAGTCTTGTATGGATGAGTTTTCAGAAGGAGCAGGAGAGGACGGGATGGAGGAAACAGCAGACGCAGTATGTGGCTACATCAGAAAACTCATTAGGTGGCAAATACTGAAGGGATTTTTAGAAGCTTGATTCAAGGTCCATCAGAGAAAACAGAAAGAATCTCTCTGATTTCACTGGTCTTTGGTCCTTGATCCCTCAGACCCTCCAGGAAAGGGATATTTCAGGGGATTTTTGCATAGCCTCCTCAGGTTAGGAAGATTTCTAATCACACCCAAAAGATCTTGCCCTGGGTTAAGAGGAAAGTTTAATGCTGCGTTCCCTTTCTTTCTACTTTGGGGGAAAAGAAAGATTTTGAATTGCCTGCAGATAAAATAGCAATGGTTCTATTGGGATTTGGTTTGAACACTGTGCCAGTATGTTCAGAAGCTGTACAAAAGGGAATTTGAGGTATTCCTTTTCCAGAGCTGCTCTCAATGTTACAGTATCTTCAGAAACCTTAAAAAAAACAAACATGAAATCAGAGTTTGACTAGAGGCTCCCTTCGGAATCAGAAAAGCATGACATTGTAAGACCTTTTAAAAATTATATAAGCCTGCTGATCACAGACAAGACAGATTGCAATGGCGTAGCTTCTTCCAATTTCTTGAAAAATTGTGTATTCTGCTCCAGGGAATTATAAATTCTTCAGAAACGTTCTTATGGGCAGTAGGTGACAGCACAAGGACATCTGCAGATAAGCAAACACTGTTTGTCCCGGATAAGTTCCTGGAAGATGATGTGGCTACCGCTGTTTGCCTGGGATGACCAAAGGGATGTATTTAACTGCAGTCTGAGCAGGAAAGGAATACAGCTCCAAAAAGGAGAGGGAAGCCAATACTCATCTGTAACAGTAAGGGACAAGGAATGTAATCAAGCCTAGAAGTCCGAGTGAGTGATCTCCAGGGAGAGCTGCTCTTCTCCAATTGGCACCCCACAATTTAGGCACCTTCCTCAGGCTCTGAGGCTTCCTCATTCTACTTCATCTGGGCTCAGCACCACGTGTTTCCCTCTCTTTAGGGAGGGAACATTAGGTGTTGGACTTGGGTATCTTTGAATCACCTCTGGCCTGTCCAGGGACTAGCTGAAGTGGAGATATCTGGGAGCCTGGAGAACATGGAGGGAAGCCAACGTGGATCTCATGTGGCATTGGCCACAGTGCCTGCGGCTGCTGGCATGCTTTGTCACATACAACGCCGTTCCCATCAATGTCACCCTCTGTTTTGGAAAGGCCCAAAGTTTTCTCCTGGCAGCAGCAGTGGGACAGCATCCCAGCCAAACTTCTGCTGGGTCGAGGCTACTATTGCAACCAATTAAGGCAACACAATAAGATGGATCTAAAAAGACCAAGAGATGCTTTTGTCTCACTTCAGCTCAATTCTTTCTGACAGGAAACCAGGCCTCTGTGTCTCATGGAAGAATTATGCTGAATTGTTAATCTTCTTCATACATTCCCCTTCTCGGTGATGACACACTCTCTGTTGAGTTCAGCTGCTAACAAAATCATTATCTGTCGAGTGGCTTCAATTTGCTGAGAAACCAGTCAGCTTAATGCATCTGATGCTTTGTGCTTAGAAATAGGCATGCTGGAACATCCTTTTTTCTTCTTTGCAGTGCTGTGGTTTCCCAAAGCCTTGGCTTCCCAGCCATACCTCAAAATAGGCTCTGTCCTTCCCACTTCTCTGATGGGCTTACCGGATATTTGCTATATTTTGGACTTATATGTCTCAGGGAGGAGAGAGAGCCAGGAGCTAAGCTATTCATAATTCAACCAAAAAGCATACTTTATATACATTTTAATGAAAAGCCATTCGGTCTTCATTTGTTGCAATCAGTTTGCAAGTGGCCATACTGAGATCAGTGAGCTAGGGAGGGTTATAACTGACAGAAGAGACAAAGTTCTGCCCCGTGGTCCTGAGACATATTACTGACCTAACTGAAGGCATCCCACATGAATAGGGTTGCAATTACAGGTTATGCCTTAAAAAGCCAGGCAAACTCTGCACCTTTGGCAGCAGCTGGGCAGGGATGCCTGTGGAATGGCAGTGGGTCTGCGTGGGTCTTTGTGGGCATGAGGCAAGGGCAGCTCCAGCCACCTGCTTGCTGTCCAATCCAAGCTGAAACATTTCCAGTGTGCATGGCTGGGCTGTGATGTTCCTGGGGCAGCATGTGTATGGTCTGGGATGGATGTTTGCTGCTGCTCATTGCCTTCAGGCTCTGGGCTTCGTTCAAAAAAATGCCTATATCCTTCCCTCAGGTGCAGATCAACTGACCTGCTCTGCACAAGAGAGAGTTTGACACGTGAAAACCACATGCTTCTGCTTTACCTGTTCAGTGCAAGTTATTTAATGCCCTTTAAGTACTAATTATTTATTTGTTCCTTTGGGATCGACTGGTAATGCAAGAGAAGGCAGGGGTCAGCAAAACAGCGAGGCAGAAGGGATTTTATTCTAAGGGAAATGTAATCACACTGACCAGATTTGCATAGCATTTTGTTGCAAAAACATGGATTACAAGGGTTGAAAGAGAGCTGTTGACCTACCCGTAATATGGCACGGAGAGGCGTAATTAAAAAAGACGTACAGCTAGTGACATTGCTTAGAGAAAGAAAATGTACAAGCTATATGGATTGAAGAAGGGTAGCTCAAAGCCAAAATTTACCGAGCAAGGTAACTTCACATTCATATAATTCTCCAGTCGACACAGGTTTTTTCAGAACTGCGAAGAAAGGGATGGATGATGTGATCATTTGTGGGAAGCGTTTTGAAAGGACTGACTCATCCCCACAGATAGGACTGTCATGGCTCTCCCAGCACAGAAGTGAGTGAAAGAGTTAGGGTATAGGTCGTTTCATTTATTCAGAGCAGTTTTGATTGAGATGGTGAAAAAGCAGCTGGTTTGCCAAAGTATATATTTACCTTTTTCAGTAACCTTATCATCAAGTAAAATGCATTTTCGGAACTCTTACATTAAAAAAAAAAAAAAGGCTTTGACTATAAAAATGCTATAATCTGGCTGTTAACATGATATTGTTCAAATTGTACAGACTGGTGTGAATGAATGTCAGTCTTAAATTCCCATTAGCTTCCAGCTGGGATGTGAATTCAGTGTCTGAGCAGATGGCCCCAGGCGCACAGGGTGGACTTCAGCCCCTGCCAACCCGTGTCCTCCTGCCATCCCAACACAACCAGAGACCCTCTGCACACCTCTGCTCTCCTCTACAACCACCGCAGGGTCCCCTGAAATTTAGTGGATGGTTTTGGATATATCTCCATTGTGCAGAGAGGAGATGGATTTACATACTGCTCAGCAGCAATGACTAAAATCGGAGCAGAGATCAGAGATTGCTCTAGTATCTGCTCATACTTTTAATTAAGGGGATGTCTGCTGTGCATTGGACCATGATCCCAGCCACCATCCTATCTGCCTTCCCAATGTGTACCTCTTGTTAGCAGGAAGTCCAAAAGTAGTTGAAGATGGAGAAAACAGGACTCCAGTGAGCTGTTCCTATACCTGCTCCTCAGTCAGGGTGCTTGTAGAGCCCATCTTGGTTCTACCCATGACCAGCTGAAGAAGACAAAGATGAGTCAGGGAGTATGATCCATTTTTAGTCCTGGCCAGCAGCTGAAAGCTCTCCCCTGTTCTCTGCACCCACTGAATAATCTGTTATCCAGTTAGGATTGCCCTGCTTGGGGCACCTAGTACAGAGCAAAGATATGCGCTTTCATTTCAAGGAAGCTGAATGTAAGTAGATCCGTATGTAGCATTTTTAAAGGGGTTTTGCTTTTTCCCACAGCAATGAAGTCAGGAGGCACCCAGCTGAAGCTGATCATGACGTTCCAGAATTATGGACAAGCATTGTTCAAACCAATGAAGTAAGTGAAAATATGCCTGGCTGTGTTGTAAAGCCTGTTGCCTTTTTCAAAGCCATTGAAAGTTTGCTCTGGTTTTGCCTGGGGTTGGTGTGGCTGGTTGGCTAGGCTGGCTGCTGAATGTGGGGCTGTAGGGTGTATGGCCTTGCCCTCCTGGACTGGGCTTTGGAAGATACGTTTCAGATGCATTTTAGTCTTCTCAGGAGCATTACTCACTCTGATCTCAGTGAAATCTCCCATCGTAAATATAGGGTGTTTTCAGCATTTCTTTTTTATGTAAATGTATTCTGCAGGTCTGAGCTTTATCTAATGTCAGTTCTCCTCTGGAATGTGACCACATGTGGGACATGGCTCAAAACAGTTTTGGGAAGACCTGAATAGTATTTGTCTGTTAAATTATAATTTAATCTACTGATTTATTGTTGTTTGTATTGAAGAGCTGTGTTAGTCATTTGGCTGTGGCTGTGCTGACTGTGAAATGTGTTCATTTGAGAGTGGTGCTGCAAGGTAATAGGTCTAGAGAAAAGAGGAACGACTGAGATGAGGCAGCCTTGATTTGCACCTGCATTAGGCTGGCCAGATCCCACTGAGATCAGAGAGGCTATTGAGACATAAAGTAGATGTAAAAGAGTTCAAAACCCTGACCTCTATGTTTGTGTTGTAATAAGGAAAATGACACTGTGCTTGTTGTAGATGGTTTAGCAAAGACTGGTGTTGCAAAATGTTTAATGAAGCTGCTCAATATCTGTGTCAAGGGTACCACTGGAATAATAAATTCATTTCCTTCTTTTGTTCCCACTGTAGAGAAGATACATTAATTATCTCTAGGATGGTCCATAAAAGAGTGAAGTAACTCAGAATGAGTGGTGTGGAATACGTACTGGTATTGTGTTATGGCTCTAGTGGGGAACACAGCTCGTGGGGTAAGCTGCTGGCAGGGGCCTGAGATTATTTCCCAGTTTTACTACAGATTTTGCTGTAGACTGACCTCAGACAAGTGCAGACCTTGCTTGATCTTATTTGACTGCCGGAGGGAACAAATAATTGGTTCCTGCTTCCTTCAACACAAGCTTGAGCAGCAACTCACCTTGTGTGCATTTATCCTGGGGTTCGCGTGGAAATCCTTTGAGTTTCCAGGTACAAGGATATTGTGCAACAGCAAGATGCCTCCGTGTTATTTCCCACATTGCACACAAATTTCTCCATGTTTCTGGCGGATCCCTAGTTCCTGGGAAGAGTTCAGAGGAATCACAGATAACACAAATCAGAGGGAAGGTGCTATCAGAGAGCATCTGCTCCAGCATCTTCCCTTCCCCTTTCTGCCTCTGCTCTGAATCCTTTGATCATCAGATGATCAGTCCATGGGTCCAACCCCTACATCTGCAAGTTTGGTGCATTTAAGCACAATTCCTATTTGTTTTCCACCCTCCATGGTAAACCAAGAACTGGGCACATCTGGGGAGCCTTTAAGAACTAGGAAGAATCATGGTTGTGCAGTTGGCTTTTTTACATAGTGTGTGATTTGTTTCTTCTCCATTTGCTGAGATGCAGATAATTTCAATCTTTATCTTTGGTATGACATTGTAATTCTGGGAATGCTAATGAGGTTAAATCAAAAGTTTACTGCTTCTACACAGCCTTGGCAAGATGATGGATGGCAATAGATGTATAGCCACTTTCCTGTACAGAAGCAATTACTACCATCCACCAGCACAACAACAAAAGATGATGATGTCTTAATCATTCCCTTCGCTTAATGCGAAGGGCAGCAACATCTTATTTTCTCACTGATCTTTGCATTAAATACACATCTGGAAAAAGCAGCTTTAGAACATTCAGCATCTGTGTTCCCAGGCACCACACCTTACAGCGGCAGCGCTGCTTTGTGTTGATCATTGCTGAGCACATTAGTGATTTTGAATAAGGATGTTTGCAAGCATTTGTCTTCATTCTGCTAACAGTGAGCAGGAAGCCAGATGCTTGCCTAGTGTAAATTTTCTGAGCTCCTTTGGCATCTGGTCCCATTGGTCTCTTTCACCAGCTTACAGAAATGTTTGTAGCATCATTTCTTGATATGGAAATAAGCAGCCTAGAACTGAAAACAAGCAAGCAAACAAAAAAGTCAAGCTTTTAAAATGGTGAGACTTCTTGCAGGACCTTACTGAGTATACAGACTGTTTCTGGTGCTCCCTCTTTTCTGCAGGGTACCCCTTTGATCCAGGCTTCACACAGCTGGCTGTGCCTTCCCAGGGCAGCACACCAGAGGAAACTCACAAATCAGGGCCACACATCTCCTAAATGTAGTCCTGTCACAGCACTGATGGTGTAAAGAGCATTGAAAAAATAATTTAATTTGAGAAGCATAAAACCGCACCTTGGTAGTTACTTGTGAGATCAGCTGGTCGAGGGATGCACTTGGCTGAAAGTCAGGGGGTGCCCACATAGTGTATCCTGTGTGTTTCAATTGTCACTGTGCTGTCAGCTCCATGGTTTTTCATAGTAGCAGAAATTATGTTTTTCTCTCTCTGGAGCTGATAGCAGTCTTCACGAATCCCAGGTAATACAATTGTTAAATGGCACGCAGTGCCCAGCTGCAAATGAAAAACTGGAGCTTGAGTTTATCCCTTCAGTGCTGGAGGAGGCAGTAGGAGTTACATCGCTGTATTGAACTGAACTGCATTACTGATTTTCAGAGAACAGAATTAGCATCAGTAGTATGTCAAGCTTGATTGCAAAGAAATTGATAATCCTGTGTTTCTCACCCTGTCTGGAATCTGAAGTTCTGATAGCTGTATGGTGTGAGGTCCACAGAGGGTAATATGCAGGGGTGGGTCGGTCTACTTGGTCTTGATTCATTTGAAGTACCTGGAAAGCTGGTTTTGCTACATACAGTTGCACTCAGCATCCCCCAAACTGAGCTAATACCTGTTTGAGCAGGATACCTGCGCAGCAAGGAGACATGGGAACCCTTCCCCATTGCAGCCAAGCATCTGCTCCTGGAAGGAGAAGTCTCCAGCCTTCAGCAGCGCTTTCTGTAGGAGAGTCACAGCAAAATGTCCTCCCTGGGAAATTGCTTGGAACTTGCAGAACTCACAGGACTTGTTCTGCCCGGTCCCAGCCTCCTAATTCCACGTTGCATTCATCCAGAGAGTAAGCCAGCTCTGGAAACACCCGGAGGGCTTTGGGGGAAAACAGAATCTGCCTTTGGCACCTTTTGTGCTCAGTGCTTGGCGTTAACTGACAGCTCTTCATCTGGTCATTGATTCAGGGTAGTGGAGCAGATGAGAGGCGGGGAGCTTAGCAGTCAGGGAAATGTGATAGTGGTAAATAAAGCCCCATCAGCTGCAATTATTTTATTTATTTGTGGCTCTGCATCTTCATTTCTGAAATAATTGCCTATAAAGGATTGCAGAGGAAGCCAAATCTATTTATAAATCCTATGGCCTGATGTAGATCCCTTTGCTAGTTCCAAATGCATCATAGAAAAAGTGAATATTTGCTAAAACTCCAGGGAAGATTTAATGTATTTGCAATGTATCTTACAGTTAATGTGTAGTTTTATTTAGCTCATAATACTTCAATCATACAAAATTATTACCATATGGGACAGGAAAAAAATAGCAGCCTCCTCTTCTCCCATGATTAGCGTGTCTAACTTCATTAGTATTGTAGAGCATTAAAAAATGTATTTACATGATCACTGATAACAGCAGCCACAGCTTTCTGCATGGCTTAGCAGGTAAGGATGGTGTAGAGCCATAAATTTCAAAGGGTTTTGGCTTGTTTGTCCAAAAAGAGCATGTGCTTCATGGTTTTATTTGGTTTCTTTTTGTTTCTGCGAGCTGGTGGAGTTAAATAGCTGGTTCAGCAACAAAGCCAGCACACTTTTTTTTCCTCCCAATGCTTTATTCTTGAAGGGGTGGATTCTGCGCCAGCAGTCAGTGTCAAGACTCCTCTTGGTGCCAGGATTTTGAGAGAGATTTTTACAGTTCCTTATGGAGAAGCCAAATAGAATCGAAAAGAAAATGGTATCTTGTGATAGGAATTGTGAGCAAAGTGTCGGACAGTCTGTGCTCAGCAATGGCATTTCTCACTGCCAGCTTTATAGGCTGCTCTGTACGAATGTGTAGGAAGGGTATTCATTAGGAAATCTTTGAGGTTTATTTGTTCCATTGAAGAAATACTACTGTATCTTGTGAACTCACTTTTGACTGAAAGAGGTTAAAGCTAATTCTGTTCCAACTTTAGATGTTGCCCGATATTTTTAACATCTTTTTCTTTTTCTCCTTCTGCTTTTATAAGTCCTAATGCAGGATTGGTGAGTGCCATGTGGCTGCTTCTCCCAGTAACTGCTGCTCGCTGTTACAATCTTTAATAAAGCAGAACTAATTAGCATCAGGGTGATATCAGGGCAGAAGAGACTTTTAGGGTCATGAAGCCCAGGCTCCTTGAATCGCAGGCAGTCATCTCATGAAATCTCATTCATAAACAGATCCAACCTTGCTGACCCCATTTTTGTACCCTTTGCTCCACCTGAAACCCACTGCTGTGGTGTCTTTTGTGCTTTGCAAGGTAATTATTAATTGCAGTTTTACAGTTTAATCACAGAAGTTTGTTTTTGTGACTTCATAGAAGAAATGCTTCGTACTGACACCTATTTTGCTGGAGTGTCAGCTAGCAAGGTGCACCTTTCAGCATAGAAATATCTCAAGTCCCCAAAGGCATCACCCTTCTTAGTGCCAGCTGCAAGATAAATAGTCAACATGTACAAAGGTGGTGCTTTATAGGAACAAACCCAGCATGCTTGCCTTCTAGCTTCTCTAACGTTCCTGTAGCTCAAAGACATAGGCAGTGTTAGCTGGGTTGAAATCTACCAGCCAAGGTCATGGGAAAGATAATATATTTGCTTCGATTGGCAAAGCACTGCTTTTTATTGACTTTTAAATGTCATACTTATAAAGACAAAGGATTAACAGCCTTCTTGAAGTTTCTCTTTGATTTCCTTTTAGGAGTGCTCAACAAATAATGCATTTTTTGATGGGGTTATTAAATCGGGCAAACAACCCCCGTGATACAAACAACTGTTAGTCGTCTTCATTCCCTACAGTTATATCCCCTTCTCGAAGCTGCAGTGTGACTGTTGTACCTGCAAAAGGCAGCTTCTAGGCCAGATTATCATACCAATTAGCTCAGCGTAATTCTTACGACTTAGTCAAGTCATAAGTCAAGACATAGTCCAAGTCAGAGGAGTGGAAATGAACTTAGCGTCGGGGTGGCTGGAAGATTGCTTTCCTTATTGCATTGCATATCATGCTGTTTTGAGGAAATACATTTTGCAAACCTGTTGCATTTCAGCTGGCAGGCATCCAGTATAAACATGCTGTTATAAGTCAACGTGGCAATTAAATCAAATTGCAATGTTTTCTCTGAGCTGCTACAGAAGTGAGAGATGCGTGCAGTAGCTGCTACTCTAGAAGCCTTCCAGGATTAACACTTGGGCAGGCCGGAATGTGCTGTGTGAAAGCCGACAGAGCGGTGACCGGTCAAAGAGCAAACCCAGCCGTTGGGTTTTGTAGCTCGGTTTTGTCACTGAGCTGTGTTATTGTGCTGCTCCCCAAAGAACTCTGTTTCTGCACGAGGTGGGTTATTGGAGACTCAGGGATGAATGAGCTGGTTGGGAATGCTGGAATTAGCAATCCCACTATTCAGCTTATATAAGTGCATTCTCAAATCAAGAGAAGTGCTGTTTCATAACATCACGGAGAAGAAATGCTTTTTTGCTGCTGGAATTACCAAACCATCATCAGATATTCTGTGGACCTCCATGAGATTTTTGTCTTTATAAAAATATATTCAAATCCTTACCTACCAAATCCCCGCTGAAATATTTACCTTGCTCTGCCTGACGGGCGGATTCTGCTTGCATTTACCTCAGGAATAAACCTGGAGTAAGCTAGATGAATTGTATCGCTTGATACTTGAATTGTGTGAGATCTGAATGTGATACGTAATGAAGACAGTGGAGGTTGCCATGTAGTATTCTAGTTGTTCAACATGCTGTGTATTATGCATGAATTGTTTTTCTCTTTTCTAGCTAATCCTGTTCACCAAGCCATCCTGCAGTATCTCAGTGCAAATTGTGTTTTAGCACTCAGCAGTGCCTGTGGTCCAAGTCTCATTTATGCAAATTGGAAAATTTGCAGTGACTTCGAGGAGAGTTGGATGGGGATTGATGGTGACTGATAGCACTGGACAGTAATGAAACTCAGTCTTCTGTCTGCCAATGTGCACCGCGTTCCCCCTTGCCACAATTCAGCAACTGCTGCCTGAAATATTGATCAATCCCATCCAGCCCAAGAGCAATCTGTTCTCCAGTTCTGCAAGCGTGTTTATGAAATGACCCCAGAGTCAAAGTCTGCAAAGTCCAGGTAGCTCAAAGGTTGTCTGCTTGGATTAGGATCCGTAGGGACCAATGTCAGAGGCATTTCACCAGCCAGAAAGAGGGTAACAAATCTCTTTTCCTCTTTGTGGCAGCAGCTCTGTTGTACTGTCCCACGCCGAGCTGCCCTGTGCTGAATGAGGAGTCCTGGTGCTGCTGGGAGCAGCGCTTCCTCCTGCAAGCCAGGGCTGTTGTGCAGGATACCATACCTCCATGGGGTTCTGCCCCATCCCATAGCAGAGGGCAGAGTGCTGAGCAGCTGCCTCCTGCCACCACTAGTGAATTCTCCAAAATTCCCCCACCCCTCACCTCCCATGGCATCTTCAGCTCCTGCTAGGAGAAGACTTCACTCTGCAGTTCCCAGAGGTCTCTGCGATTGGAGCTTTTTGCATGAATAATCCAAGGCTTGCATTTCTTCACCTTGTTTGTTAGGGTTTCTTCTGCAGATGATAACATGTTGCTCAATGTCTATTTTGGGCTCTTGTCTTGTACACAAATGGCCACAGGTAGAAGCTGTACCTGTCCCTTATCACCTTTTTAATAGAGAGCTGGGTGGGCAGTCGTATTTCACAGTAAAGTGTCTGTGTGTATGAAGCCATTGATTAGCCTTCTATCTTAGTGCTTAGAGAATCTCGCTAATTAGTCTTCAGGAACAGAGACATGCTGCTATATTTTTTCTTCTTTAACAACCAGATATTGCTGCAGCTCTTTTTTTTAACCTGTTACCATAGTGTATTAGGAAAGAAGCATTTTCAGCGTCTGATTTTAATCAAGCTATTTCTCCATTTTAATTTTCTACATACCAAGAAGTGCAGTCCTGCGGATTTGTCTTTTAATTAGAGACTCATTTTTAGTTCCTCGCTTTCCTGTCTAACACATCTTACCCTGCGCTGGCAGTGCAGAAAAGCAGCAAATGTTACCGAGGGAAGAGCTGGCATGAAATGCATAACCTGTGATTTACTGCAAAGTAACAGGGCTTGGCACACAGGGGACTCGATGTAGCAGTGAGGTAAGATGCCCTTAGTAAATCTAAGCAAAAAGGATGTGTTCAAAATGTTTTCAGTGGGATATGCAGATATTGCTACCCTGAAATATTTCATGGGAATTTTTCTCCATTGCGCTGCAATTTATAATCCTTAAACTAGGCTCAAGAGACTGAAATTCAGGAAGGGAAAATGATTTGTGCAGGAGTTGTGGCATAAACCAGAGGCTGAAGCCATTGGGCTGAGCAGTGTTTTATCTCCGGAGCAGCACACACAGGTTTGTCCTGGCAACGAGTTGTGTCGTGCTCATCTCCTCCCTTGGGAGGAGTAGATCTGGGAGGTATTTCTGGAGCGGCATCGTTCTGCTGCTGGTCCTTGTGGTCCAGGCATCCCCACCACGTGGAGCACGCAGGTGGGGATTTGGCCAGTGCTGCTGAGACTGGAAATTCATTTGCTCTTCTAACAGTCACCTTGTTCCATCCCTCAGCATTTCTGCACATACGTAGCTTTAGGGCCTGCAAACATCTGTGGGAAGGGGCAGGAAATAAGCAGCAATGAACTGAGTTTGATGAAACAGCTTCAGTGTCTGAGGCCCCATGCTGAGCTTTGCCAGAGGGCAGAAGTTCAGGTCGCACTGTCAGTGACAAGGTTGCAACGTGGTGACATCCAGGGGGGACCTGCAGCTGAAGTGAGTCTTGCAAAGTGAGACAGGGAGGCTTTGGCGAACTGAGATGTGGAAGAGAAAGTGCACGGAGTACATCCAGACTGTGCCATTGGCATGGTGCTGTTGGTGACTCACTGCTGTAAACAAACAATGTATGTTTAAAATAGCCCTAATAGCTGCTAATAACACAGCTTTAGGACATGCTGGGCATCTCCAGTTGTTGGTTTTTTTTTTTAATTTTCATTTTCAGTGTCTGGTTCAATAGTCTTCCTACTTTTTTCCTTCTAACTTAAAATTTTCTACCCCGCTGTAATGTTCTGCGTGTGGGCAAATGAAAGTGAGAACGCCTGAAAGATTCATTAACATGTGAAGAAATAGCAGAAACCCAGAGTAAATAGCATCTGCAAATGTGTGGGAGCTGGGGAGCAGGGAGGACAGCAAAACTGTTGTAAATAGAAGCAATTTAAAGAGCTGGATTATGCGCTGCGGATAACAAAATACCCCACCCGGTGCTTAAGCCAGATCCCATTCCCAGCAGCAGAGTCCAGCTGATCCTGTTAGCACTTTGAGCTCCCTCTGTAAACCTTGCTAATTGGGGGTCTGAGTCCTGCGTGCAGGGCTGGTCACTGGAGCAGAGAACGAGTGATGCCACGGCTGCGTGTGGGGACCGGTCAGGGCAGCAACACTGCAGACTCCAGCACACTGTTGGTCTATGGATTTTGAGCTGCTGTGATATGCTGGCACAGGGCAGCAAAGGAAATGTTGAATTAATTTGTAGATTCAGGGAAAATACAGCTGTGATTATGATTATTATTTTCTTTAGTTTTTGGTATAGCCTATTTGTATTTTGTTTAATTCTATCTCGTGATACACAAGAAGAGCTTTTCTACCTGGCATATTTGTATTTATCTGTATTTCGTGTCTGTCTGAATCACTCCAATATGACAATCTGTGCAAAATTTTCAAACAAGACTCTTTTGCATCCGATTCTTTAGGGATTTATGAAGCAGAAAATCTGATTCCCGAGGCCTAAAACCCAGAGGCTTTTCAGCCTTTCATGTTGCAAGCCCAGGTTTTGTGCAGGGAGGAGGGGAGCGTGGCGCTGCCAGCTCTGCCTCCCAGGGCTGCTGATGGCAGAAACAGCTTAAAGCAAAATTCTGTTTTCTCTGCATAAAATTGAGATGTGGGTCCTGGCTGGGATCACAGATTGATGCTGGCATAAGGATATGGCACATCCAGGAGGGCTCGTGTCAGCCCTGGGCAAGGTGGCTGTCCTTTAACACATGGTCCCAACACCACCCCAGGCCTCTGTCTCCCCACGTCCTCACCAGCAGCCAACCCAACATTTCAGGTCTCCAACACCAGCAAAACAGACTGCCAAAAGAGAGGAGAGCTTCCCTTCCTCATTGTCTGCCTAATTACCCTGCTCGCGGAGCCAGCTCCAAGCTAACGCCATCTATTTTTGCAGCCTCCTGGCCTCAGGTACAGGAGCTGGGTAACTGGGAGTTTAGCCCAAAACGTGCTCTTTCTGCTCTGCCTGACCTACTTGTCACCGCTCGCGGCAGCCGCAGAGTTCTGCTCCTCTCGCTTTGCTTCACAGTCAGCCTTTTGCACTGCCTATTGCATCACGGCGCCTTGAAGTCGTTCCACAGCGCCTTGGGTGTTTTAGGACAGAAGTTGCATTTTATATGCTTCTGTAGCACTCGAGGTACCAACACTGCCCAAAGCGATGGTGAAGCCTCTGTTGTTTTGCTACAGCCCTGCAGGGCAGCATCAACCCGCAGCGAGCCTGTGGCTCCAGGAGGTGCGAGCTCCTCTGGGGCTCCCGCTCTGTCGGCACTCAGTGAGGCCACGCGGAAGAGCAGGGTTTTGCAGCGTATCCAGGCCACCTATTCAAACCCAGGCTCTTTTGGCACCCGTGAAATTGTCTGACAACTTGCAGGCGGGCACGGTGCCACACAAGCAGATGGGCATGGACAGCCTGGCAGCCAAGAGCCCGGGATGTTCATCTGGCAGAGGGGAGGCAGGGCAGAGCTCCTCGGCGCGTGCGGCCAAATGCCAGTCCCTGTGAAGTCACCGAGGGAAAAGCTGGCATGGTGGTGGGGCTCTGCTTGGGACGTGGGGTGTTTCGCAGCGGGGTGATGGCCCCACCACTCCATCCGGCCACACTAACATGGGGCTGCTGACGTGGCAGGTTTGAGCAGTCTTGATTCAAGCAAGCTGAAGAGAAGAGAGGCTGCGGTGTTGTCCTCAATTCAGCAAGTCTTTCTGCAGGGAATTTTGTTATTATTCGTGGCTGCGAAGTGTCTCTAGATCCGTTTGATTTTGGTTAATTTTCTGAGGCAGAGAGAGAGGTGCCCCTGCACACCGAGGTGCTGCCCACGCTATGACACAGCAGGTAGGAGCCCAGACCCGTTCCCGGGCAGGAGGTGGAGGTGGCAGCTGAGGAGCCGTCCTGCAGCTCGCCCTGTGTGCACCTCGCAGCGCAGGGCTGGTCCCCGGGCTGCACCGTGGCTGTGCCGGCCGTTGGGTGACGTGGCACCACCATGTGTGCTCCTGAGCGCCTGGTAGGCCGCAGCGCTGCAGGTGTTGGGCCTGCTCTGTGAGGCGGCTGCTGCCAGGGGCTGCCTCCCACCACAAGTGATCTATCAGGTCACAGGATTACCACATCCTCCATGGGGATGCACAGGAATGCTCAAGAGGGCTTTCTTTAGAACGTAACTCCAGCGAAGGCCTTAATGCTTATTGCCTGAGCAGAGCTGCCCTCACACAGGCAGGCATTCCATGGCGATTGACAGGTCATTAATTAACTGTTATTATTAACCCCCTAATCTGAAGGGAGGGAGATAGGGAGAGAGGAACTCCTTGCAGGCCTGGGTCCCGTCCTCCCTGTGAGCACAGAGTCGGCTGTTCTGCAGCTCCCCACACCTCTCTGCCTGTGGGGCTGAAGGAGCTCGTAAGGACGGCAGGAGGAGCGGTCCCGCTTTCACAGCCCCCCTTGAACCACCTTTATTTCCTGACTGCCACAATTCAAACCGATGATCTGCAGGAGCGAGACTGTTTGTATCTATTACTCTGAACGCAGAGGAGGAGAAATGTGTAAAAATAAATCTGTTGTTGCCTTTGAGCCTCCCCTTGTTCCCTGCTGCATAGGGGTGGGAAGGGTTCGGGGTCTGTGTACGATACAGCCCAGCTCTGCCAGTGGATAGTCGTGTACCTCCTTTAAGGCTCACTATGCTACAAAAGGTTTCAGACTGAAATTAGGACAGAAAAAACATTTCTTCTCCTCCAGGTTAGCTGCAGTGTAGTGACCTCTCCTCTGTCTGCCATAGCCCCAGCTGTGCTGTGCTGAGATCGGAGTCCTGCTGCAGCCAGAGCCATACTGCAAGGGGCCAGTGCCTCTCCTGCTGACTTCAGCTGGACTTTGCTGGTGTCCTTGAAGATATTATTTTGCTCTAATCATTCTGAGCCAGCCCATATCTTCTGCCAGTTGTGCCTCTAACAACCTCATATGTCAGGCGATGGGATGGTGATAGCTTTATTTAACTTACTTTGTCTGCATTCGCCTTTCAAGGAACAACAATGCGACAAATCTGTAGACTGTATGTGGCCTAAGAGAAGGAATCGTCCTGTTTATCCGCAGATATCAGAGCCTTTGCGAGTTCTTGCGGCAATGCCAGTCTTGATAAGACATCAGTGGTGCTGACAAGCCGACAGTCATCACCTCTGATGGGCATTTTGCTGATGGTTGTGCAAAGTTTTGTGTCCAATATTGTTGGAAAAGCTGTTTGGAAAATCTCCCCAGTCCCTCTTATCTCACTGTACTCTTATGAGATTATTGGTTTCTCTCTTCTCTCCCTTCCCCTTAAAATTCATGATAAAACGTGGGATTGCAGTGTATTGAACCGCATGATATTGCACCAATTCCTTACTGCAGTATCTTACTGATTTTAAGAGCTAATATTCTTCCAACTGTTTTGGTATTATGGAAAACTTCACTATCTGTGAACATAAGGAAGGTATTTTCTGGCGCTCAGCAATGACTCCAAAGACCCAAAGAATTACACTCAGCAGCCCCGAGTTTCAAAGCCTGACATCACTGTGAGCAAGGAATACAAATCTATCAACAGGAGCAGGATTTTAATTGCTTTTGAGTGATTCTATAGAAATCTAAAATTGCTTTGTGGGATGAAAAAAATCCCCACTTTTATCTGTGAAGAGGTTTTAATTCTGGTGAATAAAATAAGTGGCTGCAGTAATAATACACGATTTTTTCCCTCTGACTGTGTAGCTGTTCCTTCAGCCCCTGCCTGCTGGGATTTTATCCTTGAGCAGTGAGACATCAGAGTTCATCAGATATTATAGGTGGCAATTGCCAAACCAGGAGAGGCTCTTTGGTGGCTGGAAGATTTGTGCTTCTATTACATGAGCTGTTAAAAAATGAGACCACCTGCATTCTTTTGCAATGTGACCTTCTCTAGCCAGTCGCATGCTGTATTTTCTCTGTGATCTGATCTGATTTTAAGGGTAATCAAAAGGCCAACAGTGCTTTAAAACACAATAATACCTGGACTCTTATTTTTTTTTCTTTTTTTATGAAAAGAACCAAAACTTCCGCAGACATGTCTACATTTCACTTAGCTTCTGGTTAAACGCATCCTCAGGGAATGCTGGAAAACATTATTTCTCCTGTTTACAGGAAAAATAAATGAGCCATATTTTTCCGAACAGTTTTCAAGGAAAGAGATATCAGAGGTTGTCTGTGTTTTCCTGTGTAACAGATAGAGGGAATAGCTGAACAAGGTCTATGTCACAAGAGACAGTTCCAGCACCAACAACAGTCTGAATATTTCCACTGCTTTACCAAACAAAATGATTATTGAGCTCAATTTAGGGACAAAGCAGAGAAAAGAAGAATCTAGTATTTATTTTAGTTAGTGTTATTGAGAAGAGGCAACTGGCAGTTGCACCTGAAGTTCTGCACCCATGTTTTTCCTGTGCTTTGAAGGATGACAATGTTAACTTGCATTAAGGTCCGAAAGCCTTCCTACAGAGGGCTTTAAAATATCTTTAATTATTTGGAGGAATAAACCTAGCCATTATTGTATTTTTCAAGGGCAATTATTTTGTCCCTTCTTGCATAACTACACATTTTAAAATACATTTTCAAATAATTATTTTTAAATTGATTTTCTTCAAATTGACCATAACAAACCAGCCAAATCTCTTCGGGATTAATTTTCCACCTAACTGAAGAAATTAGCTATCGCTTTCTCCCTCCCACCTCAACACCGTGGCACAATGGTTACCTGGATACCCTGCCTGGAAAGGATGTATGTGCTGAAGCAATTTAAATAGCCTGATTTGTCATCTAACTGCAGACATCATTAGCAAAGCATTATTTGGCTGGAACATTGTAGGCTGAGCAGGGAAAACTCCTCTGTGTCGAGGAGAGGTGGAATTTAACCACCTTGTGACCAAGGAGCGCCTGTCCTGAGAGCAGGGATGCGGCAAGTCCAGAGTGAGGACCCCTGTCTGGGGGGAAATGCTTTTATGATCATATGCAGCTTTTGGAAATGTGCTCTGCATCAGAGTGAAAGCAAAATCATTCAAATTTACCATTGTAGAACCCACTGATTTGTTTATTTGGGGGCAAGGATTTAATTTTTGTATAATAGGGAGAGGGAAAGGAAGGAAATGTGAACCTGGCGCTTGCTTTTCTTCTCTGTAACTTTTCCCCCTGCCCGAGACCCCGCTATGATGTACTCAATGATGATTACCTCAGGATGGAAGGCCCTGCAAAAGGAGGTTTTTAGAAAAGCATGTTAAATGACAGTGATGTCTTGAGATTAATCTTTCTGTATATGACAGCGTGCAAAGCAGAAAATAGGCAGCTGCTCTGATCAGTAACCAGGGGGTGGGAATGGTCACTTCCCTGGGATGTGCCTGGGGAGCATGGCTAGTGTGCTGGTCTGTGCATGAGGGTGGCACGAAAACAAATCCCTGTATCAGATTGCTGCTTAGGCCTGGGCTCCACCTAACACATCATCTCCAGGCTTCATCCAAAGTCAGGTTCTTTATTATGGATTCTGGCATGATGTGGAAAATTCCCCTAGGGCCTGGGGATTTGTCAGGTGGGCTCAGTGACGCTGCACCCTTCTGTCTGAGCTAATCCTGCAGCTACGGCGGCACTGCAGGAGCACCGCGGTTGCACGGCTGCCCAGTGCATGTTCCTGAACATCCTGCTTGGCAAATCAACTCCCAGATCATGTTCAGGAATCGTAGTCTCAAACGAAGCTCAGTTGCAAAATATTCTGTTGATCTGCGGTGCACATCTTTTTCCCTTAGTTATAATTGATGTTACCAAATTTTTATGGTTCCTGTCATTAGTATTCCCAATTGGCTCGATCTACAATTTATTTCATGCTGTAAAAATGCTACAGATTTTCTACTGATTAGCAGCAGCAGTAGGGTGTGTTTCGGGACTTATCAACGTGGGCATTTTAGGGCAGGCATGGAATCTTTTGTCTTTGAATTAAAATGCGTCTAGACAGTTTTTTTGACACAAATTTAGCAAAATGAAGATACTTTCTAGGTAGTAATTAAATCCCTTCAGTGACATAGAGTCTATTATGCACAAGGCTTTGGTATAATGAATGTATTTATTTCCAGGAAAACGACAGTCTTTTCCTTGCCATTTGTGGGACTCGGCATATAAATAATGCAGGCCATGCTGTGCTGCTTTTCAGTTCTTCCTAGGAAATTATGCCATTAGAAATGCCACGGTTCTTTCAGGCACACACAGACACAGCAGGTAAAAAGAATATTCATGTGATGAACAGTGACAGGAGCAGCATCAGCCAATACATAACACGGCAAAGCGCAGCTCAGGCAATGAAATTGTTTGCTGTAATTACAGCATGGAATGAGACTGTTGTTTAACTTAACACCGCAGTAGTCAAACTGTGATCCATCAAAGTGGGCTCTGAATTTACAGCCGAGTTTTAGGACTCAGAGGTGCAAAATGAAGTGAAGGGAAATGGAGAGAGCTCTGCAGCTTTCTGCGCCGCTCCGAACATCCACCGCCAATAGCCCTAGTGAAAATAAAACTTCATTTGAGCAATTTGGGAACTACAAGGTCCCCATAAATTCCTCGCAGGCTTGTTTTTGTTTGAGAGCACGTGTTGCTCTTTGAAATGTGTGGTGGAGGCGTTAAAATATCTCCTCTGTGAAACTGGCCCTTGCTGCCGCGATGTTCAGACAGCAGAGATCAGGCAGTGTGCAAAGGAACGATCACGTCCCTTCTCTCAGCAAGGTAGGAGTGTTTGGTATGACCAGGAAAATTTACCATCTACCATTTGTAGGCATTCCTTGTGCATAAACAGAGCTTTAGTACACGTTGCAAATGGAAATTGAGTACCTTACGAGCCTGGAAAGAGTTTATCTAACTATTTATGGGCTGATTGCCCGTAAATGCATCTCCCTAAAGCATCTCTGTGTGCCTTTGTGCTTTCCTTCTCCCCTCCCGCTATGTTCAGAGGACTCAGCCAGCTTTGGCCAGCTGGGAGCACTGGTTTGGGACGCATGGCTGCTCCTGGCAATCCAGGTTAGGTTTTTCCATCCTTCAAGTATAGTGCCCACATGGAGTGCATGTGTTTGTTTGCCCCACGGTTTTGGAATGGATTAATTTCCAGAGCTGGGGTTAGCTGTAGCTGGTACAAAGGAACTTTGTACAGGAGTGAGTTCAGCCAAGTATGAGGCTCTTGGATGTAAAGTTTCTGTTGGACCTGTCAGAACAGTTCAAAAAGCCAAAAGAGTTCATTGTCCCAGGAAAAAGGGTCTCTGTCTGCTTTCTAAGCTTTCCTTTCATGACAGAAATCAACAATTTCTCTCAATTGCTCTTTGATATGGCTTCAGAAAGAAATTCCACAAACATTACAGATGCAGATGTAAAGTAGCACATCATCAGCACGAGTGACTACCCCTTCTTTCTGATATGAAATGCATGGAAAACCATTAAAACTCATGAAATAATAAGGCAGAAGCATATAATTTAATATGGTCATCTATTTGGAAATGCACATTGTGCATGAATAAGCAGACGTATCAGCAGGGAATCTGCAGCCATCCAGCAAGTAAGTTGTTTTGCAGCTGCCATCTGACCTGTAGATAAGCGGAAACAATGTCTTCATTAAACTTACAAAACTGCACATTAATCATTAGCAAAATCAGTGCTACAAGATGTCGGGGAAGTTTTGCTATGGCTCATGGAGCTGCGAGCATGTACCTAATGGCAGGATGTAACTGTTGTGGTCATATCCAATTTTGGCATGCTGCTGGCATGAAGGTTTGAGCCACAGTGCTTATGTGCTCGCTATGAAAGAAATCCAATGTCGAGTACAATTTCTAGGCTTATTGTATGCTGGGAAAGAAAAGCTGTAACTGTAAGTATGTCCTCAAAGACCTGACTTCACAAGTGGTTTCCAATGAAGATGATTTAGAGGAAAGGAACTGGGCTGATGCTGCACTAAATGCTCCATTGCTCCTCATCCTTTCCAGCAAGCTGTGAAGCAATCTGTCCTAGTGCAGAGCTTTTGGAAAGCACGTTTTCCAGCTCCGCCTGAGACTGCTTAGGTCTAATCTGGTCTGTGCAGGTTTCTCCAGTGCCTTCCAATAGCACAGAGCCAGCAGATTAATATGTCAGGTGTGGTTTGTTCTCTTTTCCTCTTACCCTCCTTGGGGTGTAAAAGATTAAGAACAATCCAGTGCTTGTTTTTTATAGGCCTTTCCCTAAGCGTTTTGTTTCGTTTTCAGTGCTCACAATGCTCTGTCTTCTGTTCCCTGTTAGAGGAGGGATGGGCAGTGGGGCAGGAGGTGGTGACGCTCCAAGATCTGGGGGGAGTTCATCTCATCCTCTTGGACCCCACAGTAGTTGTGGAGGTGAAATCTCCAATGTAAAGACTGTCATTGATCGGATGGGATGGCTCCAATGTGTGCAGTGCTGGCAATCAAAGGGTGAAGCTAATATTTGTAAACCCAACTAAATAACTCTATCCTATGTGTAGAGTACAGAATGGCAAATTTGATCCTGCATTCCTCCCTTTGCTTCTTTTGCTGGTATTTCTGTAGGTGAACGAACTCACTTTATGTTGTTTCCTCTGTTTACCTCTTCTATTTGTTTCAACCAATAAGCTAATTCAGTCCAAAAGTAGTCTGACTGCCTGTAACTAATCCTATAACACTTTCCTGACATTCATATTGCTGTTGAGCATTTCTGTCGATAAAGTCTTTGCCTGTGAGCTGCATGGAAGATAGCGTGCCCAGGCAAAAAATCCAGGTTTCATTCTTATCAATATTTTGATAAAATGAAGATCTTCACTCAACTTTACTGGAATTTACTCAGGCATTTGGTAGTAGCAGCCTATTGGCCACAGCCGAGGAGGGAATTTCAGGGATCTATACTGAAGCGCAAGAAGGCCTGCATGTTCTTTTTAATCCAAGATCTGAGTCCTGAAAGTGTCAAACACTCAGTGTGTTTTGGACAGAGTCAAGACTCCAATATTAATTTAAGACGCTACGCCCTACTCTTGCTCAATGCTGCAAAATCTGCCTTCCTATTAGTACGAGCTATGGAAGATGCACAGGACAAATTTACACTAAGCACTAACAGCAAATGTTATGTCTTCTTTCCCCTGCATTCAGACATGGACCAGAATGTGGAGTTTGCTATCATAGCTGGCTTGTTTCAGTTGTTCCCTTCAATCTGCATCTGACCTGCACTCCACTGAAGTCAGTGAGGGCTTTTCCCATGGCTTCGCTGGCCTTTGAATTTCAGCGTGGGCAGGCTGGGTCCCAGGTTACAGACTGACTCTGTGTTTCCTGATACGGGTCACCATGACCTCAGTTTGAGACTTTTCACTAAGTAGAAGGAAAGTTGGATCAGACCCAGGGAAAAAGATCTTAGTAAGTACTAATGGAAAGAAACAGTGAGGTTTGGTGATTAAGTCTTGTGATCACTTTGCTCCACTGTATACCTTTCCTCCCTGTCCACATTAAAAGGTAGGAAAACTGGGAAATGCAATTGTCTCTTGCTTTTGGAAAAACACTGTCCTCTCTTTGAAACCCACAAAAGTTATGTAAGTTGAGCACATGTATCTATCAGACCGTACAGGAGATAAGCTTCATATTTTGTTGACATTTAAACACAGTTAAAAATTCAAGGAGAAGCAGCCAGACGTGCACAGTTGGAGAAAAGCAGCTGCATGTCGTAAATTAGGTCCATAAAATGTTGGCAGTGCTGACGTCTCACACAATGTTTTACTGCACATCTTTTGCAGAACTTTCCTCCCTCTCTCATCCTCTTCTCTTCTCCCCTTTCCTACACTTTTCCTGGGCTCTGCTTTCATTGTCAACCCCTGCATGCTCTATCACAATCTCTCCTTATCTTACTGAACAACCTGAATGTGGGTAGGCTCCTAGGTTTAATTTAGGCTAAACTGATTTCTGAGTCTTAGAAGGCGCACACCTGTTTCACGTGGAGCACTGGCTCAGCTGCGTCGCGGCGGTGAGATGTGTTCCCATGCACACACATGCACACAGACACATGCACACACGCACACACACTCTTCTGAAGTTTCACTTCAGGTTTGCATGTATGCATTTGGGTGATCCATGAAGCGAATATCTCGCTGCACCTTGAGCCTGGGAGTTCACTGAACACGTTACATTCGATGGGAGGTATCTGTACAAAACAGCTAGTGCCCTGCGACGTGCTGCCAGGAGCAGCCGAGCCAGCCAGGGTCCTTCTCCCCTTTCCGTGCCACTGAGCAGTTTCCCTAACAGCCTTCTGCTCTTCATTCATTTACGTGGGGTATTTTTCAAAAGTTTTCATAGATCTCTGTTTATGTTTTACTTAAAAGGAGCAGAGTTAGGTGAATTATCATAGAGTCACAAAATGGCTTGGGTTGGAAGGGACCTCAAGATCATCAAGTTCCAACCCTCCGCCGCAGGCAGGGTTGCCAGCTGCTAGATCAAGTACTAGATCAGATTGCCCAGGGCCACATCCAGCCTGACCTTAAACACCTCCAGGGACAGGCAATCCATATCCACAATACTGAGCCCTTTTAAAATCCTGCTTCTACTGCCCTTGCAACGAATGCAAAACCTTCAGCTTCAGGTTTTCCCTAATGCTTTCTCTTGAGCCAGGATGAAATGAGGGGCCACGGCTGCGTGGGGAGCAGGGCTGCTCTGCTCTCTCACCCCACTGCAGCCTCCAGCACTGGGCCCATGTGGAGGCCAGGAGGTTAAAACACTCCCTCCCTGTGCAAAGGCATGAGAGGGAAGAGATGCTAATACAGCTCGATTTTCCCTGGGGAGTAGCACAGAGACTCCCTAGGGGCTGCAGAGCGTTAACCCACTCCTTATCCAGACATTTGCAAGCTAGTAGGACCCTGATGTGTAATTTCCAATCTAATCTATGGGTTGTGCTGTACCCTTAATATAAAACATGGATTAGCACCGAGAGTTTCCAGCCTAGAAGAGGAGATGTTTAGAGGAAAGTGAGATCTTTTCATGGTTTTGTAAGGCAGAACAACTGATCTGTGAAATAGCTAAAAAAAAAGAGGTCTCCCAACCCATCACATATCATTAGGGACATGGCTTAGCGGGCATGGTGGAGATGGGTTGATGGCTGAACATCCTAGTGGTCTTTTCTAGCCTTAATGATCCTATGATTCTATGCAATATATGAACAACCAAGGCAGAGAGGAGCGTGTCCAAGACACATCAATGAAACCAGCCTCAGAGTCGTGCTGACCAGTTCCTTGGCTTGGCAGTGGGATGGGCTGGTGCCAGTGAATGTGAGTCTGGTCCCACCCTACCCAGGGAAACCAAGCAGCAATGTGCTCTTCTGTATGCCTTGTCTGGACAAAATTCTTTTGGGGAAGAAAGTATATGTAAAAAATGGAAGAAAACATATTAAAAAAATGAAGGGTTACTCAAGGACCACAGAACCAGCCTAGGGAAAAGAATAAGTTCAGTGGTCCTCACAGAGATCATGGCTGCTGACAGGAGGAGTAGCAATGAGAAAGGAGTAAAAACTGGGAGAAAAGAAAGAAGAGGGAGGTGGAATAGTTTCCTTTAGTGGAGCAACGAAATGCCTCACCATATCGAAGCAATTCCCATTTCTTTTGTAACCAGAAAGTAGTCTGAAACAGTCAATTACATCTTCTTTCCAGCTCAGAGAGGCACATCACCCTTTGCCACGCATTAAGGAATGTTAATAGCAGCAGTAACGAGTTCAGGGGTGCGTGTGCTTTATTGGGAAATCACACCTCCAAGGAATTAGAAACACTCAGCCCTGGGGAGCGATTAGCTCACAGTAACCACGTGCCTCCTATCCTCCGTGGCACAATTATTCTTGGAATTTGGGATTGAAACACGATGGAAAAGCAAAACTTGCAGTTCTCTGACGGAATAACCCAGCACCCCGATGTGGCACAGCGTCCTCAGGTGCTCTGTGCTGCTCTGACCCTGCTCTGTGTTTGGAGAACAAACTCCAGACCTCTCCAGACCTGGAGAGCCACAGCTGGCAGCAGCTGGGCAGTGCAGTGCTCGCTCCCGAAATGGGAATTTTACTTTCTTTTTTTTATCTGTCAGTCCACACTTGTAGATTCTGTCCTCCTGATGATTTTTGACAGTAACGATTTATCTGCAAAATCTTAGGTACCTGATTCAGTGTAAAGGAATATCCCGTAGCTCTCAACTGATAAGTGGTGAATAAAAGCCAAAAGTACTTGGCGTCTGCATGGGGAGATGGGAAGTGAGGACGGAGTGCCGTAAGTTGTGGCTCTTTGGGGTCCATGAAGAAATGGAACTTCTCTCTATAAATGCAGATGTACAGGTCACCTGTGACATCAAACTGAAATTTCATGGCTGCAGCCCTGAGTATGCTTTTGTTTATTCCTACAAGCCACTGTAAAATGATGGCCTCGTTGTATGGCTCATGAAGAGGTGTCATCACATTAGGTTTTATCCCGTTGTACCACCTTAAGAACTGCAAACATTTCAATTGAGAGGGAGAGAGAGAAGAGATTCCAGCTGAATTACAGTCTTCCCATGGCTTCCCATGCCACCAATATTTGGTTCACCCAACTTCTCCTTGTCCTGGAAGGAAAATGTCGGGTCAGTCTAGCAGTGCTTTGGATGGTGCTGTTATTTGGGCCCTGGAAGTCAGCCAGGTGTCAACCTGAGAGGTGACCTCTGGGTGCCACTAAGGCCCATGGCCAAAGCTGATTTGAACTTTTGGTGCAATTACATGATTTTCCCAAAGCGGTTATTGTCACGGGTGGAAGGAAAAAGAGAAAGCAGCCCTGAATCTGGAAGCAAAGGGGGAGAGCTGCTCCTGGGATCCTGCTCATCACTGCCTTGTTCTTGCCAAGTGCTGAGCACAAAAGAGCTCCAAGGAAGTATTAAGTCTATGCTTGACTGTCAAGGACACGCATAGTTCACTGACTATATGCGTGCCCAAAGTTAAGCATGTGCTTAATGAGGCTAGAGTGCTTTGCTTAGGGCAGAGCTGCATCCTTAATAGCTCCATGTTTTGCAGCTTTTGCTGAAAAAATGGGGCTGCTGTTTTCTTGCTTCCTGAGATATTTTGAAGACAAGCTTACTAGAAATGAGTAAAACTAATGAACAACAACAAAAAACAAAGCTATATATCAATGCGTCGGGTTCAGAGTAATTAATTTTCCAACTTCCTGTGAACCCTGGGGTTTCAATGGCATTTGCATCATGTGCAGAAAAAAAAATGAAAAAAAAATCCAAGAAATTTGTGCTCTGTGACGCTTCTGATATGCTTAATGTTATTGTTCCTTTAAATCCCTACCTTTAATGACGGCAGACATATTTAAAATCATTCTCAGGGCAGAAGAAATGCTTCAGACTTCTAATTTCACACTCGTTTTTCCTCCCGTGCTCTAAAAATGTTAGGTACTGGAAAACCTCCGCAGAAAGCATTCTGTAGCCTTTCTCCTGAAGAGGGGTTGACTGACAGTACCTGGGCTCACTCCGAGCTCTGCTTGCACTGACTGCTTTTTCAGAAATAGTTTTTGCAGCTGGATCATTTTTCACGTCTGCAGTTTCTGGCCAGCAGGCAGTGTAAGGCTGAGCCTCAGAGGGATAAATCAAGGGGAAAGATGACAGATTTCATGGGCTTGGCGTGGCAGAAATGCTCACACCGCTCATCCAGGAGCACGAGCGAATCCAGGACGGAAAGGCTGGGCAGAAAACAGCAACAGCGGTACAAGTGGTACAGCTTCTAATGAAGGAACCTTAAAGAACAGCACAAACTATCACTGTAGCACTTCATTAATTATCTCTGCTGCTTATTTAATCGCTGTGAGTCTTTTCCTCCCTGCTGTGGCAGCAGCACTGACCATGTTCATGTTGGTGCTGGGAGCTGGTCTCTGGTGCTGCTAAGTCCCTCTTCACCTTTCAACTCCCGTACATTGAGGCAAGTTTCTATCTCAGGGATGAATCAAACCTCGTTTCTGCATGAAGTATTTTATTTTATTTTTTATCTGCAAAGTGAATAAGTGACAGGAGCTTCCCAGAACTTTCTGTTCTCTGCACACCATGACTCATTTGTTTTTCTGTACGAGCCTTGCATTTTCTGGATGGGTGAAAAAACGTCCTAGGCAGCGCGCCCCACCACTTAGCCACTGGGACAGTGACATCTGTTTGTGCCCTGTGCCACATCTCCTCTCCCCATCAGCATCCTCAGAAAAGGTAGAGGAAGGGGAACTTGCAGAGAGTCCCCTGCATTTGCACACCTGCAGTTTCTGCTTCTGTGTCACCTCCTGCACAATCAGTGGAGCGGAATGGATTCTATACCTGCACGAACAGTAGGCTTCTTTAAATCAAGGTGTGCGAAGATCCAAGCTTCTAATTTTGGAAACACACGTTTCAGTCCCTGAAGCAGCCATGCATATTGGTATGTACAGCAGAAGCAGCTTTGCACACAGCTTCCAGAAGCAGTCATGAAAAGCATGGGGGAAGATCTTTATTTACCCCAGTGTTCGGTGATGCTTCGTTTCGATAATAACCGAGATCACACGCTATCCCATAAAATGAGATGAGCTAGAAAAACTCATCTCATTTTCAGTCTTTTCAACTTGCATGCTTGCACTGTGCCTGCCTTATGAGGGGGCACAAGGGGAAAATGTAAGCAAGTGTTGCAAAGAATGATCGTGACTGATTGCATTGGATTCCGTACCGCAGCAGAGGTAAAGACGCTGATGAAGGTGTTGGACTGTACATGAAGTGCACCTATGTGCATGCACTTATGTGCATTTATCTGGAGTTCGGTAGTGCTGGAGTTCTGCTCTCATGTTACCAGCTTTGTAACAACATTTCGCTTGGCTTTCTTTCCAGCCATCTTCTAACTACATAATAATTAATAATAATAATAATAAAGAGCTGTGAATCAGATATCTGGCCCACATCCCCTCTCTGTAGATGAGGAAGGGGAAAGGGACTGCTGCCTGCTGCACCCAACAGTGCAGGTGGGGATGGCGTCCTGACAAATGTGCTTTCTCCAGTAATATTTCTCCATTTGCTCTTTCCATGACAGGCAGCTACTTACTAGGCAGGACTGGAAGTAATATTCTGAATTGCTGAAAGAAGTTTTCCCGGTTGATCAAACTCGGTGTGTTTTTTGTACTGATCAAAGATTCTCTGCACGTTGAACGTATCCAAAAGCGCAGAAGAATGAGCAAAAAACACAGTTATTCTTCAGAGCTGGTAGACAATGAAATGATGATTGGTGAGATTGTGCCTTGACTCTACTGTCAGCACAATGTCAGTAAAGGCAATAGTATAGAGACGGTGCGTTTTCAGACATCAGTACCAAATCCAGATCTCTAGAAGGAACAGAAAGCCCCAAGGTGGAGGAAAATGTCTGGTTTTATTATTATTTTTATATTTATTGGAGAATAAAACAGATCTTTCATATTCTCGGATCCTACTAGTTACTCTGGTTATTCCTCCCCTCATATCCTATCTGCTTGTGCAGTCAGGAGGGGCAGCTTGTGTTTTGCTCAGGTGGAAATCTGCTTTTCTCCATGTATCTCACGAGTGATGTATTCTCGTGCACGGGCTGGCAGGAGCCTTTTGCTGATGATGCTTTGAGCCAGGGAGCAGTTTTGCAAAACCTTTTTCCCAAACTCCCTGATCTGTGTCGAGGAATCAGAGGTTGCTTCCTTGTCTTCTAGAAACAGCGCTGGTTTTGGGAGGAAAGGCTAAAGTCAATATTTCAAGGCTATGGGTTGGAGAGAATTTTAGTGAATTAAAAACAGATGAATGGTTCTTGGTAAAGAAGGGGTCTCTGACCAGAGGGATACAAAGGCATTAAGGCCTAGTTCGTGGGTCTCGGCTTTTGAGTGCTCTTTTCAGGAATGGGAGCCAGTCACTTAAATCTCTTGCATGTATTTGTTCCTCAGGAAGGCACTCAGCTACGCTGCAGCAGATCCTACGCAATGGCTTTGCCTTGGTGATGGGGCGAGGAGGAGAAGATAGAGGGGAAATGTGCAGAAGTGAGGCCAGCACATGGAGACAGGGAGGAGAGGGCTGTAGCCATGGGACAGGGAAAGGATGTTTTGAAGACTGTGTTACAGCGACGTCTGTCAAGGATGGTTTGGGTCAGGCTGGTCTCACCTCGGGGCCAGGGGCTGGGGTAGGTGACCTCCTGAGCCTTTTTCCTTTGACTCTGCAATCAGAAATGGGAACAAACCTCTTCAATATACCATTTCCCAGAGGATTTTCTCCCTCTCTTTCCCCCAGTACCCTCCTGTGCCAGGTAACGAGATACTCATACATACAGATGCTCTTTTTGAAGCTTATTGTTATGCATTGTCTTAGAAGTTTGCGATTTCTGTGGCGCTGACTGGTCCTTGAGCATGTGCTGCTGTCAGGCTCTCCTCGTCTTCTCTGCAGAAGAGCACTCCGGGGCTGGCATGCCGTAGCATCATCTCGGTATTTATCCTTTTGGCGTTTTGCTAATTATTCCTATTCCTAGCACATCCCCGTGCGAATTTCTGTCTTTCTGCCACAGTAAATACTCTCGTTTTTCTAGCTGCAGAAGTGCTAGCTAAATGGGAGAAGCCTGAATATTCTGCAGAGGCCCATATTGTCGTTTGGATGAGAGCAGCGACACGGGCCAAACATCTTTTCTGTACCACTTAAAGCGCGTGTCTTTGCATTCCTGGATTGGCCGCTCATTTTCTGGACCATATTCTGCTCTTGTAAACAGCTCATATCGTTCCTGGGAGTGCTCTTTGCAGCAGAGCACTTTGATAAAGCCAAAGCCATCAGCTGCCAAGACTCCATAAGGAGTCGGAAACAGGCACCAGATAGCTTTGCTACTGTAGATGAAACTGCATTAGCAGTGCCATTTATCTTCCTAAGGACTTATTAAGCTACTGAAATGTATTCTAAAATTAAGTGGCATTTTTTCCACCTGTTCTAACGGGTGCCAAATGCATAGAAAGCTCTCCCTGGTGATAGGACTCCGCATGCAAAACCTAAGTGCGCTTCTAAGCACTGCAGTAGCCTCAGAGACATTGTTTTGTTTCTCTCTTTTCTTTTTTTCCACGGGCTGCCTCCTTCAGTTAGAATAATACGCTTTAGATTATCTCAGGGCGCTGTGGATCCCAGTGCTGCACAATCCAATTTGACACAAAGGTTGCAGGAGGGGAGAGAATCCTGCAAGCAGGCACCGGACTCTCAGTCTGCGTCTTCCATAGGACAGAGAAGTTCCTAGGCTGCGGATTTTCCTGCCTGCCCACGCTGGGAGAAGGGCTTTCTGGACTTGTTGGAGCATCTGTGGTTACATCAATTAATTGATTGCTGGAGCAAAAGCAATCCCAAAGCCCCACCGTGGTGCTTCTGAACGCAAGAAGTCCCCCGGTCTTCGTGGAGTCACTGAACCAACAGCAGGCTGCTGAGCAGCCCTCTTGCTCCTGTGCTAACCATATTTTATCATTTAGATAACACTGCATATTAACTGTCAAGCCCTCAGTTTGGCTCCAGTGAAGGTATTTAGGCACCTTAACAGGAACAGAGGGCAGGAATAGAGGAAAGCTGCTTTCCATGGGAGAAGAATAGCGACCTGTAGCTGTGGGCCGGCCTGGCTAATCTCCAGTTCTCTTTTCCCGTGACCACATTACTCTCTTACCAATGTTAGCTGTGCCGCTGCCAACGCACTCAGCATGCCTCCTTCCCCAGTTACATTCTGGCTGATTTTGCAGCTGCCAGATTTCCCCAGCAGGGTCAGGGTCTCTATCTCCCAAACCAACCCAAGCTGACCGCTCTCTGCCGCAGACGCGCGATCCGTAATCATCCCTAATCCCTTTCCCTGATTCTCCTGATTATGTGTGGGAGCAGGAGCGCAGCCTCGTGAGGAGGAGCTGTTTTCAAGTCATCAGCATGTCCTTTGATTAGCTGAGCTGCGCGCCTTTGAGACCAAGGTGTCCTGAAATATCCTTGGTCTGCGGCACAGGAAGGCAGTGTGTCTGTCGGAATAGCACTTGAGTCAGGTTGGGCTGTTTGCCCTATTTTCTGGCTTTTTGGCTGCTGCACTGATAACAGGACCCCTCTGGTGCAGAGGAAGTCTGGCATTGAGGCTGGTTTCTTTCAAGCAATGCGTGGCCCTGGTGGGGATTAATCCAGGTAATTTAGGCAGGTGCATGCAGGGGATCCTGGAAGCTAAACAGAAATTTCCATGTTCAAGGAGTCCTAACAGTGCTTCCTGAAATGCTGCAGCATGCTGATGAGCTTCATGAAAAAAAAATAAAAAAAAATCAAGAAATGAATAATACCAAGTTTGGGCAAAAATTGGCCAAAAATTGTTTGCAGAAACATACAATAAAAAACTTGAGGCTCTGCAGTTACACCTGCACACAAATCACTATGTTGGCTTATCCAAAAACTCCTGAGCACCACCTCGGGTCCAGCCATGGTTGGAGAGAGCTGCTCACCGCCGTTACTCATGGCTGGGTTCATTTAGCAGGGTATCTCCACTGTTCCTGTTTTCAGGCATGACTTGCTCTTCCAGCCACAAGATCAGACAGTCGCATCTTGTCGTGCAGATATGTTCTTATTCTGTTGAAAATCCTTCTTTACTTCCTGTGTTTTCTCCGAGTTGGGAAATTTTCATGGGCTTTGCTTTCCCCTTAGTTCTTATTCCCCTTATTTCTGCCCTATAAGTGTTACCGGTGCTGATTTGTCTTTTCCTCATGCAGTAATTGGTCTGGTGCCACCGTGTAATTTTTAACTGTGCGCAGCACCAACAGACCTCCATCTGTCTCTCCTCCAGAGCTTCCCAGCCTGCCGTTAGAAATATCTGCCAAATCCTCCTCCAAAGAGAGGATCACCACATTCCGACTGTTTGCAAAATAAGAGCCGCAGCCAGAAACGCGCTCCCACCGACAGCAACCCATGTGGGATTGAGTGCTGTGTGCTGTGGGGTTTTGTTGCTGGTGCTGAGGAGCTCTGACCAGCACCTGCAATTTGCTGTCCGTCAGGTGTGAGCGCTTTGCAAGCGTTCGGCGCATTGGTCTGTGTGCTCAAATATTCCATTGCACCTGTCCTTTTATTAGACGGTAACCTTCAGTAACCACCGGGTGGTAAAATAACAGAGAGGGGTTTCTGACTTGGGGTTGTTTTTAGTTTTTTTTTCCTTAAAATGCAGCTGTGATTTAAAACATGGGATGGATCAGCTCCAGTGTTGTTTTATAAGATATTTTAATTGATTCTGGCTCAGAGTGCACACTCCTGTCCCAGCCTTTCCAGTAGAGACTGAGGCCGTTATGCTGGAGTAACTGCTGGCCTTGCTGACTGCCCACCCGTGTTACTGAGAGCAGGGTTTGGTTCATAGAATCAGCAAATTTCCCACTGCTCACTACACACCCATCAGGTGTGCACGTACAAAAATTGTGTGTGTGTGTGTGAGAAGATTATTAGAAGAATTAGCAGCAAACTGGGCTATGAATTGATTAGACTGCACGCACTAAAACTACCAAGTTTTCAAATATAATGAAACTTATTTAAACTAAGCAGTCAAGATTATTATGTAGGTATCCTCTTAGCACTGCAGAAGCCATTCTCCTAACAGTCCATTGATTCCATCAACTCAGTGCTACATTAGGCCTTTTAAATGCAGTGTTGTACCGAAGGCGATGGTCATCACACATGCTGGTGGTACAGCAGCTCGCCCTGGCTGAGGGGTGTCCCAACAAATCTCTTTAGGTGCTGCTGCAGACGTCAAAGTAATGATGATTTGTTTGAATAAAACTGTTGTCAGCTTAGGTCAGATCCAAAGAGCAAGATTCCACTTCTCTTAAGTGGAATATTGGATTCTGCTGTGAGAAGGGATTTTTCAAGGTTATTTCAGAGAGTTTCGCTTTTGAACCAACTGCATCTTAGTTTTGCAGAGCTTTTTCTGATAAATACTCCTTCCAGTCTGCATTCAGAGGTAGCCAGCATTGCTGAGAAACAGCAAAGTGGGTGGTGACTGTGGCTGGAGAGCGTTCGTCTATCGATGATGAAACACCTGGCGCACTGAAGAAATGTACAAGTTTGTTTCACGATCGATAGTCAGGCTTAAAAAATACAATATTTCTATTGTGTAGATTGCACTGCCAATTTGGTATCCATTTTTGAAAGTTTTAGGAACGGTCAAGTTCACGATTTTCTAGGAGGGTGCGCCCATGCCACCATCCAATAATACATTATGACAGGGGAGAAATGTGTACAAACAAGTGGAAGCCTGCAGGAGAGCTGTACTTACTTGAGAACGAATAATATCCCCAACCATTGCCAGGGGTGGCAGGGAGCAAAGAGAAGAATGAAATTAGAGAGACCAGAGCATCCCGGCGGTGATGTGCCGACTGCCCGGCGCGTCGGGAGCTGTCGCAGGACTGTGGGGAGAGCTGTGCTTGCAAGATTCACATCGACCCTTTCTTTAAGTCTCATTTTCCAGAGCGAGATTTTCTTGTAAAGGAACGGCCATGATTTGTTTAAAGCCTTTTGGAGATAAAAGGCAGATGGCATTGATTAGCTAATTAGTAATATTTTCTGCCACTTATCAGCTGTGCTGATATGTGTAAAGTTTGCAAAGGCTGGGGATGAGTCTTTTTTTCCTTGATTTGTTGAAGCAATCGACTGTTTTAAAATCTGGAAGGGAGGGAATGTTGTATACAGACTTATAATCTTCTGCCCAACAGAAATATCTTTTTTCTTTGCATTTGTGTTCAAGGCTCATTTCTTCATCTTTGAGGGGAATATACCCAGCAAGGTTGCTGCTCTCCTGCTTTCACCTTCCTTACACAGCACACTGTGTGACTTGCCACAGGTTTTGGACTCTCCTGTTTTCCTCCTCGTAGGTGCTGTCCTTTCCCTTTGCATGTATGGTGAAGACAACATTATTTTTTATTTTCTGACCTCCTGCCCCATTATACTGGACCCGTCAAATACCTTGATGTTCTCACTGTGCTGGCAATTGCTCAGCATTTATCATGGAATCATAGAATCATATTGTGGCTTGGGTTGGAAGGCTTAAAGGTCATCTGGTTCCAGCCCTCTGCCATGGGCAGGGAAACCGTGGTCCTTTTGGAAGTGAGCATGTGTTCTCATCGCTGTGTGTAGCACAGGTGACGCACGAGCTGTCAGCTGGCCGCCTGTGACAGCGGGGAATGAGAAAGAGCTCAGAAAAATTATGCTTTCCTCTTCTAGGGAGCTGTCCTCCCTTGCAGATGTTCTACAGAACAGCTTTGCAGTCCATATTTCATGTTTAAGACTTCAAATAGGATATGGTGCAGATTTTGGTGGGGCCCAGACATCGTATTGGTCAACTGCCTGCGTTGCACTCCATCCAAATGCCATCAGGACTGGAAATTGCCTAAAATGAGACAGATTTGCTCCTGTCACACAGAGCTTTCTGTTTGCCTTGGAGTTCGGTGCTCAGTCTTTAGCCTTTCTCTTTCCATCTGAATGACATTTTTTATTGTTTCTTATGCTGAAGAAACAACAAATTCTGCATCTTCTCTGGAACACGGTCTTGTTAATGTTCTTTGAAACATGACATGTGTCGTGGCCGTCAAACTGCAAGGATCCCATTTCTTCTGAAATGAGAAAAACATGTCACTTTTGGCTCTAAGAAATACAAAGGGAGAGTCGTATTTTAGATAGGAGCTGCACGGCTCCCAAAGATGAAAGAAAAATGTTATTACTTTTGGAAATTTCATAATTACAGTTAATGATAATTTAATGAAATGACATTGTCTTCACCGCTATCACTAATGAAATGTTTGAGAGTGATAAAATAGATCTTGTTAAATAGAGCGAGAGCCTTGAGTGGGGGAGCTTTGTGGCAGCAGCCTGCATGCATGAGTCTTGGAATCCTATTTTTTGTTACAGTAATTTGAAACAGAACTTGAAATGAAGGCTACATGGCAAATAATGCACACACGAAGTATTTAACGGCCTTCCATGAAGTAAACAATACTGAGCCCCTGAACAACACGCTGGTGGCTGAGTACTGCTCCTAACAAATGCTAACCCTTCATTAAATCGCTTTCCTTGTTTTTCTTTGCAGACAAACCAGAGAACAAGAAACCCCACCTGATTTTTTTTATTTCTCAGACTATGAAAGACATAACGCAGAAATAGCAGCATTTCATTTGGACAGGCAAGTAAAAAGGATTTGCATTAAAAGAAAAAGTGGAAATATTGCAGTCAGTTTATGCACTTGCCCGGCTCTGTAACTGAATTTCTTTTAAAAAGGGGAAAAATGGAACAAAAGTGGGCAAAAGCCATGAATAAAAGAAACGGAAGATGGTGAAATGGTAGATTAATAATCAGGAAGTGTGACTTGCTCCAGGAATGAGAAACCAAGCAATTAGTAATTCTCAAAAAGAAAGAGAAATGCTCTCAAAAGGAGGCTGAGAAATTAATTTTCCTTGTGATCTCAAAGTGCTTGTGGGGAGGAGCCATCTCCTGGGGAATAGGAAGCATAAGCACAGTGGGAATCTGGCTCACCCCAGTCAGCTCCAGGACGGGTGAATCCAAGTGAGGCATGGGGAATCTCCTTTTCAGAGAAGAGTAACTGCCATAGAAAAGTCCTGGTGTCACTGCCAAAAGCAGTCCCGTATCAGAAGGGTATTTAGGACAGAGAGGACACTGATGGTCATCTCACGCTCCTGTTAGTTAAAAATGTCCTCCAAGCAGAAATAGCACGGGCTGTGTTGGAAATTGTCTGGGGACAGTCTTGGCCATCCCACATTAGGAGCAAGAATTAATTATTCACAGGGTTCCTACCAAAAGGGCTACAAACCACAGCATTTCACAGGCTGAGTTAGAAGTGAAGCTTTCCAAGTTTAAAGAGCCAAGAAAGATCTTGCAAAAGTTTGAAGCTTTGGGCCACAAATTGTTTAGGGGTGCGTGTAGTATTAATGCCTTCTGGTTTGATGGTCAGGATGAGGGAACATGTCTGTGGGTGGCACAGAGTAGATTGGCCATTAAGAGCCATCTTGGTCACATCCTTAAAGAGTCTTCTGTATTTTAATGTTGACCTTGGTGTCGATCCCCTCTGTTTTATATTTTATATTGCCATTTTAAGCAGATGGTGCTGTAGGAAAAAACATTAATGGAGTTCCTGCAGGGAGTTATGCTAAACATCCCCATGCTAAGCAGAAAAAGCCATTGCTACCAGTGTAGAAAATCTTATCAGTAGAGTGGACATAAAATGCCCACCTATGGGGAGGCTTTGTATGGAGACTTTGCTCTTTTACTGTGTCTAATGGCAGTGCTTCATAGGGAGTTTTTAATGATCTACTAAAGCTGGGGAATTTGTGGTTGAGAAAGGCTCTTTCTCCAGCCTTTGCCTCTGGAAAATGTTTAGTTTCAGGGAGGGTGTTTGTATTGGTATGGGGCTACTGAAACAGGGAGGAGCAGAAGGAAATAAATGAAAAAAAAAATAAAAAAGGAAATAGAAAATACTGTCTGGAAAAAAAAAAAAAAGACTACTTTTTAGATTTATTAGTTGGTGTTCATGGAAGAATGAGGCTGAAATCCCATTCCTCAAGTCACTTAAACATTTGTGATCAAAACGCATGCTGTGACAATCCTGAATTGGCACCAGGTGAAAACCAAGTCCCTCCTGTCTCTTCTTTCTGGAATTTTATGTCACTGTTTTTTTTTTCATGGGACAACGTGTCTGTGCACTGTTCTGTGTCTGCTCCATACTACGTAGGCAAGTCAGAGCTGATAATATCCATGACATATTTTGTAGTATATTATCAGAAGGGTGATCCAGTTTGAAGTTGATGGGCTTTTCACCCCTTAAAGGCCCCAGATAAATGTGCCTTCAGAGTGTGACGAGCCTTCCTGAAACCTATCACTATCATTGTGTTTTAATCCTTTACGTAACCTGCCTCTTCTCCTTTTCTCCTAGGATCCTGGACTTCCGTCGCGTCCCACCAGTTGCAGGTAGACTGGTTAACATGACCAGGGAGATACGAGATGTTACTCGCGACAAGAAGCTGTGGAGAACATTTTTCATCTCACCAGGTAGTCCTGGAAACAGCACTGTGTTCTTTCTATCCTGCTGAACACGTACTTAAGGGAACGGTGTGTAGATTGCTTAATTGCTCAGATATTTCTAGTAGGACTGTCTTCTAGACCTTTGAATAAATATAAACGTGGAGACATAGCGTACAAAGAAGACTTCATTGTTTTGAATTGAGTGCCTTTCCCCTTGACAAATTATCCACAGAGACAAGCTTTTATTTTCACAAAAGCAGTGTATTCAACAAATGTTTTAGGCAGAGCAATTTCTAAAGCAATTTCTTCTGTTACTCTCAGTTTACCCAAAACCTTATTACTCAGCCCATTAGTTATTTAGACCTTTTTTTCTAGTGCTATGTGAGCTGTCACTTTTGGTGGTCGTATGCATTTATTTCTTGTTTTTTACTGGAGGACCAAACCCTCCTTTTCTCAGAGTCACGTACCTCATTTTTTATTACAAGAGGAGTCTGAAACAAAATCAAGCAGATGTGACATGTATCCTGCTTCCAGCTCACATTCACTGCTGCGCAGAGTCTAGAGTAGAGCTGATCTGAATTGGTCCCAGTCCTTGAACCTGCTTTGAGGACTGGCCCTGGGAGCCATTACCACCCTCTGTTTGTAATATTCTTCACTGTTTCACAATATCTGGTGGCCCTAGCCAAGGACAGAGCTCCACAGGGTGGGAGCTGTACAAACACAGGGTAAAAGCCCATGCTGTTCCCAGAATATACAAAAATAGGTAGAGACAGTCAAAGGGATCCTCTGGGGTGCTGAAATGTTGAGGTTAAAGCTCTGAATTAAGGCACAAAAATATATGCTTAAGTACGTATGTAGAGAAAGAATATACAGGGAAATGTTTGATGTAAAACCTGTAGCTGTGTCCGCAGAGCTTAGCTCATATTACTTCAGCTGCGTGCAAATGTGTGTTCCTGAACTTGGGCTGTGACTTGTGTAATGGGAAATCTGGAGTAGGAATCTCCAGGGGTCTCTCCTTCGCTCGGTGCGCCTGGCCAGCAGCTGCTTAGCCCAGATGCCTGACAGCAACACCCAAAGCCTTCAGCACAGATTGTCCCATGGCAGCAGTGTGTTACTGCTGCTAGCTGGAAAGCGAGGCCTTGTCACTGCAGAGCGGTCTCTCTTGAAGTATTTATCGCACCGTTGTGAGCACCAATACAGTCATTATTGTGGCTGTTATTTTTAGCTTAATATTTATACTTGGCTCTGCGGGAGACGGTTGAGCAGCCTGTTATCTATTCCAGTAACTTCACTTGTGCAATGCATTACACAATTATGAGACGTTTCAGCTTCCCCATGTTATGCGTGCCCCAGTTGTGCCCGTATGACTGACGGTGTTCACAGACGTGGTGTGCAGGCGTTCTGCATACGCCAGCCAGCCACTTGTCTCAGTCCCTTCCTTCTAGCTCTCGCTCTTTGTCTATATATATATATATATGTTTATTTTTTTGCTTGATTTGTTTTCAGGCAAATAATTACCTGTGAAAGATGGCCAAAAAATCTTGCGGTTGTTTATGCACACAAGATACTTCGGCTTATTTGGAGTATAAGACTTTTTGCTGACATTTTAACTAGTAAGACAAGGAGGATTAGTAGGCTTGCTTGCTTTTTAGTCTTCCCAGGTTATATATCAAGGCTTAGGGGTGAACTTGAGTGCTTACTGAGAATTCCCAAACCGTGCTGGTCTGTGGAGCAGCTGCAGCAGCCACAGCCCAGCAATGCAGAGTGAAGGCTGCTGCTGGATGAAGACAAGGATCTTGTCACTACAAAATTCCAGACAGCCAAAGGATGATCCAAGCATAATCCTTTATCCAAATTTATTTGGAGGCTTTCGATAAATTCAATTAAAATATTTGATGAACTATGAATCAGGCTTTCCTGGAGAATAAAACACGGAAGCAATCATTTTTTCTTTTCAATTTTACATTTTCTAAATCAATATACTTTGTGCAAATCATGTTGGTTACTTGTCAGAGCTCTTCCTTCCGAAGCTCCTATTTAATTAGTAGGATTCTCATTAACATACGCCCAGCCTCCGTCTTGTATTTCATACTGACCTTAAAAGGCAGACATTAATTAATGCCTAATGAGAAAGTGATAAAAGTCCTAAATTAAGCAATTAGTTCTGTAGTGCTACATGGGTGCTTGCGAGAATCAGTCTGCACACGGCCATACGGCCATCGAGGCCCCTCTGGGACTGCCTGGTGTCTCTGCATCCCCCACCTCCCCAGCAGTGTCTGCTGACAATGGCTGCTCATGGGGATGTGTTGCTTCTGCCAGTAGCGTGTCCCTATCCACGCAACAAGCACTGAATGTAATACATTCATTATATACAGAACTCTTCCCCTTGGGCTGGGAGGCCATCATTTGCAATGAAAACCTAACCCTCAGGGGTTCATTATGAGCATCGTGACTGCTCACCGATACACAGTGTTTTTCCCTAGACCAGCATGGGGGTATGTTAGAAGGGACCTTCCTGAATTTCCACGCTTGTTCCATCAGAAATGGAAATGGAGGCCTGTTCTTGGCAGGCAGCTTGGGCAGGTGCTGCTGCACAGCACGTGGTGTCTGTCCGTCCTTCCCTTCGAGCAGGCAGGGCTGGGGTCAGGCAATGCATTAGGCTGCATTCGGAGAGAAAGCAGATTGCAGAAAAGTGCTCTTCCAGGCAGTTTGGACTGAACATGAGAAATGGAATTAGGTCAGTAATTATTTAAATTAATTTTACATCCTTTGCAGTAGGGCAGACTGCAGTAGCCCTGCTACTCTTACAAATGAATGGTAATTTGCTAGGAAAAAAGAGACATATTAATGATGTCAGCCTTCGTTTTGGAAGTAATTGAGGCAGCAGCTTAAAGAAATCAATGTTGCACAGCTAGTAAGCACTATGTTTTTGTTCATATTAACGAATTCCAAGGGATTCTGTTTTTTTTCCTCTCAGCAAACAATAGCAATTCTGAATTAGCTATTATTTTGAGCAGGTAAATGAAAGATCTTTTCATGCATTGCATCAGTAAATATTCAGGGCTCTTTCCAGTACTTGAATTGCATAGGCTTGCTAAATGTCCTCTATTAAGAGTCATGCAAATCTCAATAAAAGAATTGCTCTGCCAAGCAATTTGCTTTAAGGTATTTCCACTTGTTCCTTTTCTTCCCAAGAAGAATTATGGTTCAGCTATCAGGGTGATGCACAGAAAATGTGCAGATGAGTACACAGACACTCTCTGCTTCTTAATTGTTGTAATTAGTTTGAGTTTTGATCACCAAGCATGGTGATTTTTGTTGAATTTCATTATGAATTGTGTCCATCCATCCTCGGATAATGGAAGTCAGACATTTGCAACACCATTCGATATTCTCTTGCCTCTGTCATGCTTTGAGGAAACAGGTTTTTTATTTGTTTGTTTTTAATGAAGAAGGGGTTTACATGTTGCAAATTCAAAGTATTTGAACATTTCCGTGTATTTAAACATCCCTTTCTGCGTTGGTGGTGCTGCTGCTGCCATTCCTGCCCAGCCCACACGAGCACACAGCCCTGGCGGCTGCTCCTGCTGCAGCTGCACTTCAGGGCTCCCATTGCCTTCCGAAGGCCAAGCCCTGCTCCATGTGGGACTCCTGCCGAAGCCCTGGGTGTGTGTGTCTCTGGCTGGAATTTCCCACTCAGCATGCCCTGCAGAATGTGGGTCACCTACTTAGGCTTCCAAGAAGCTTGCTGCTGCACCTTGAAGCCCTAAATGAGAGCAGCGTTTTTCTATCTTTGGTACCTCTTTATTTTCTCATTTTTAAGAAGCCTTAAAAATGAATGTATTTCCCCAGATAATTCAGGCTGCTTCATCTCGCTTGCTGTATATAAGAACCAGGATAGACATTTCAGCGTGTCTCTTCTGTGTCCATCAAATAAGTTAATTTCTTTAATAATCACTAGAGATCCAGCACCCTGTCACCTTCACTATGCCTAGAAATCAGATAGAAGTGACAGAGAGTGAGTGCTGTATGTCTGAGAGAACACCAGCTGTCAGAAAAGACATTAGGCCTTTACTGCACGCTTGCTGCCCTAATGACGGGCTGCATCCTGCCGCGGCTGCGCTCCTGTTGCAGCAATGGGGCTCTGTGGGAAAGTCAATAGCTGGAGGGGCACGGCAGGAGCAGAGCAGCCCATGTGCCAGCTGTGTCACCCCGCAGCAGCAGTGCAATGGTGGAGATAGCCCCCGAGCTTTCCTGAGATTTATCTGGATTCCGATGTGTGATTACTGTCAGATGGTTAGTCCCAGTTGCTTTCGCTGACAATGCCAAGCAGGGTTTCATTGTTCCCCAAGTTAAATTCCGAAACAAACTATTAAACACAGTATATATCTTCCCCACTGTGCAAAATGCTGTGTTTATTATAATTCCTTTTTTTGAAAGGTCAGATTTGCATAGCGTGCAGCAGAGGCTGCGATAGCGCAGGAGGGGCATCTCAGTGTGCCTTTTGCTCACTACAGAGCCCGTGCAGCAGCAGATAACCAAGCGCCGGCCTCCTGCTGCCAGCTGGGAAGTCAGGTCACCCGGCCCCAGGGAGATAAATTGTCTCTGGTGATCAAGATAAATAGGAGCAGGTTCCTTCCCTGCACAGAGCAGCAGGTGATGCTGACACAGCCGAACCGAACACGAGCCCACCACAGCTTCAATTCCATGCAGACACTGGCTCTGGCTGCAGCTGGGGAGAGCCCTGCCTTCCCACCGTGTCAGCAGGCACTGGGAAATCAGGCATCTCTTTGTACCTCCTGATTCTTCTGTGCTAGCCCGCAGCAGGCGCAGCATCTGCATGTGATTTCTTGTACACCATCCCTTGTGGCAGCCCGGAGCCCCTTGAAACACTTTGTCTGCAATAACTTCTTTGCAAGGTATAAACCACAGATGTTTTCCCCTGTTCTTTACTGGCTGAGGATATCCCAGCCTCCCTAATGACCCACCCGCTCCTCCCATCCGCAGACTCGCTGCAGCACACTGTGCTGCCCGCAGGTGCTCCATAACTCTGCCCTTTCATCCTGAGAGGTTTGCATGGAGGCATGAAGCCCTCCTGGTTTTGCCAGGGTGATCAAAGGCAGCTGAGGCACCTGCATTAGCACAGGGATAAATACATCAAGGCCGCGCTGCAAGAGCCCTTGAGGAAATGGAACCCTTGAGTGATCACAGGCCGCAGGGCCGCGAGCCCGCAGCTTGCGTCACATTGGGTTTCTTCAGATGTTGACTTTGCACTTGATTTTAGGCTAACAGAACAAGTGAGGACCACTGAGATAGTTCTGGGGCTGGGGCAGCTGGTGTACAAGCAGCTGAGGGGTTCAGCTTTGTTTGGCATGGGGAGGAGAAGCAGGCCTGGTCTGATGGACGCAGGGCCGGCCTGCAGCTCTGCCTCAGCCTGCAGGCCCAGCGGCCAGCACTGCGCTCTCCCTGTCTGCCTTCTGGTGTTTCTGATCTTAATTTTCTCTTCTCCCAAGTACTTCTCTTTCAGTCATTGTCAGTGAGGTTTTTGCTCATAGGGTAAATATTTCTGGAGTGAATCGAGCTTTAACTTGTGAATGTAAGCATACCATTTGGGCAGGAGTTGTACCTGAGGACGGACACCTGGGTGGCCCTTAGAACCAGAGATTTGAAAAACGTGTCTAGCATGAAGTAGCCGCACTTCAATGGACAAATCAATGACCATCAATAGAGGCTGGAAATGAAACCCTGATTGAAACTGTCAAGTAGTAAATCATCAGCCTATTAGTCTGATTATTTGATGTAATTCCAGGGCTAGCAGTCAGTCCAATGTAATACAGCTAATTAATGCAATCAAAGCCATCACAAGACTGTATCGCTGCTCCACCTTCTCCCACTCCTCCCCCAGCTGCAGCCCCATGTCATTTCTCCATTCCTTCTCTTATCCCTATGCCGTGGGGCCTACATTGCTCCTTGCCCTCTTCGCTCCTTATCTCCTTTGCGTCATACCAGCGGTGCCCCAAATCCTGTGTGCTTTGCCAGCCTTAGTCTGGGTTTACACATGCCTGTGGGCTGGGAGGGACAGAAATCCATCCCACTGATGGATGTGCTGCAGTGGCAGCCTGCCAGCCTGCCTTTCCAAGCCACATGCAGGAGGCAGAAACCAACCTACATCGATGCACTAGCCCTTCCTGCCTCATTTACACCCATTTACTCCTCCTGGAGGGAGAGTAGTTCTGAAGAAATATTTGAATTTAGAGGGAATTAGGAAGCAAAGCGACTTCTGCATTTGTGTGCTGCCATAAGGAAAGGGCACAGTCTCCCTCTAATGACATTTTATGTGCACAAAACAATTTTAGGATGAGTTGTTGCACACCAACAAGCTCAGCATCATGATTCTCTTCTTGATCATGGTCCAGTGGGAAGGGAAGGGGTACTCGTAAAGAGGTGGATGGTTCCTCTTGTTACAGAATGCGTGGTGGCAGCTTTGGGGAAGTTTTAAGGTAACATGCACTCCAAAATGTGCTGCAGGTCCTTTCTCTGTGGTTGCTGGGGTAATGTGACATGTGGAGGAGAACATTTCTGTTTGGGATGTGTGCTGGAAGATTTACATCTGTGCTATTTTCACCTTCCCCACGCACCCCCACATGAGTCTGCATGCTACATAGTTCTCCTTAGTAAAACTGCCAGTTCTTATCCCAGCAAGTAAATGGACAAAATGTTGTCTGTTCCTAAAAACACAAGCCAGGATTTTGGAAGGTGGCTTAATTTTGGTCGTGTCAATGCTCAGCTGCAGGACTTGGGGCTCCAGCCACTCCAGTTAGCATAGGGCAGCAAACGTATGCAAGAGGACATATCAGTCTGGGGCTGGAAGGAAGAAAAAAAAACACATGTATTTTGTGGTTTTGGAATATAAATAACATGGAAACAGTCACAGCTCAGCATAGGGCATGATCCCAGCCACTGAAATAAATCAGTCTTTCTAGTGGTTTCAGTTGAAGAGAACTATGCATGGTAGCAGCGGGTTCTGGGTCAGAGCTTTACTTCTGCTTACGCTTTTTCACATACAGCAGTGTTTTTATGAATTCTTGAAAACTAATTTAAGACTAGGTTTTAAAACTGTTTTCCTTTACTTGTCAGCCAACAACATCTGCTTCTATGGCGAATGCTCCTACTACTGCTCAACCGAGCATGCCCTGTGTGGAAAACCAGATCAGATCGAAGGGTCTCTAGCTGCTTTCCTTCCTGATTTGTCCTTAGCTAAAAGGAAAACCTGGAGAAACCCTTGGAGGCGTTCCTACCACAAGCGCAAGAAAGCAGAGTGAGTAGTACTGAGCAAAGTTCACCTGCAGCAAATGCCAAGAGGAAGATGAAGCAGTGCTTCCTCTACCTCACCTAATGTGCTGCAATGTAGGAGAATGTTTGCATTTCATCAGTAGCTCCAGCTCCTGGAAGGGGACAGAAAACTTGCAATTGCAAGGAGCTCTGGACTAGAGTCCTGAACCTGAAACGACCTTCAGTGTCATAGTTCCCTTGTGGGATAGATACATGCAGTGGCTTTTGACAGGATGCGATGGAACCTGTATTATGTCCCATCAGGAAAAGAAAGATTCACTGCTATCAGCAGCCTTAAACAAGTCCCAAATGTTTTTACCATATAACTGATGGTGCTGCTGGTCTCCTAAATCCCGAACCTGTTAGCCACATTGTTTTCAGTCTTGAGATTTTCTTCCTTTTTCATCAGTCACAACCTTTGTTGGTTGCTTGCACTACTGAAAGCAGCCTGAGGAATCTGCTGCCTCCTCATGATCCTGCCCTCGATTGAACACAATACAACTAAATCCTTGCAAAATAACAATTTATTTTTTTAATACTCAGTAAGCTTTGCATGTCACATAAAATATTGAAATATTGGCTTTTCCAGATGGGAAGTTGATCCAGATTATTGTGAAGAGGTTAAACAAACACCCCCGTATGACAGTGGGACCAGAATTCTGGATATAATGGATATGACAGTTTTTGATTTCCTAATGGGTATGTTTCATCTCTTTCAAAAATTAAATGCAACATTTAATTAGAATAAGAACCACTTCTTTCTACACCGCTCTGCAAAGCTCAGCAATTTGCTAAGGCATGGTTGAAGCTGCATTTAGAGTATATGCCATTCTAGATGATTATGAGAAAATGCACATTTACATGGTTATGTATTCCCATCAGTGCAGATTAAAGGAACAAAGATGTTCAGAAGTGCACAGTGATAAATGCAGGTCATGCTAGTCTCCTTCACAGCTGCCAAGGGCTTCACAATTTGCTGTAGTGAGCGCCTTAGCACTGTTATGGACAGCTCCTGCATACCCCTGCAAAGACTGTTCAGTTTTGGCACATTGCTTTCATCCTGCAGTAGTATTCCCTGCTCCTTGCTCTGTAGACTTGGAGGTTGGGACTGGGAGGTGGAGAAGTATTGATTTGTCACAAAGACAACGGTGGCGTGTATGGCGTATATCGGGAAGGCTTTTTTTCTGGTTAGGTAACCTGCTCACAATAAATTAATGATAAACAAGCATTTAACAGTGACCTATTCCGGGCCTACTCAGAGGTTAACACTGAGACATTTGTATGTGTAATCTGCCCTGCTGCACCAATATATCTGCAAGGTGCCAACAGACACACTTGGACCTTGAAGACATGCCAGCAAGGACATAGCCTCTGCCATTTCTGCTGCTGAGACCTCTGCAAGAGACTGCAGCAGGAGAGGCCAGATCACAGCTCAGGAGCCATATGTGGCATCTAGAAGTGACTCAGGATCCCCACCATGAAGATAAAACTCCAACCTGGCACTAATAGTCTACACATTGACCTTAAAATGGAGATCACATGTCTGTCTGCCATGGATGCCCAAAGCAGTACCAGGAGCATCGTGCTCCATGTGTTAGAGCCATAACACTTTTTTGGCTTTCCAGGCAGCCAGAAATTTGGAAAAAAGTTATTAACCAAGAAAAAACAGGGTGTTTGGTTGTGGATCAAATGCATTAGTGAATTCATATATGGATTAACATCCCTATTTCAAGAGTCCATTTTCCTCCCACAAAGCTAAGCCTTAATGAGAATGCTCTTTTTCTCCATAGGTAACATGGATCGACATCACTATGAAACCTTTGAAAAGTTTGGAAACGAAACATTTATTATCCACTTAGATAATGGAAGAGGGTAAGTACCTTTAATAATCTTTTGGAACAATGAAACTACTTTGGACAAACTATTTACTTCATAGTAGCCATTATGAGACAATTTCTGCATCCTGTAATTTATGAATTATTAGCAATTACTGGTATAATGAGGCAGTATTAGAAGCCCCAAAGGGGAACCAAATTCTTGCATGCTATCTGCTGCTCAGAAACAGGTTTGCCTTGTCCATACCTCAGAGTTTATAAGGAGAACAGCTTAGCAGAGAAGAGTACAAAATAAATATTTGCATCCCCATTTCAGAAAAGAAAGACTGAAACCCACCAGAACTATGTCAGTTATTCAGAATAAGTGGCCAAACTTGGAGCCCAGATTTCCTCAGCACCAGTCCAGTTAAGCAGAATATATACAACTATGAATTTTGTACTTGCATTTCCTGAAATGAAAAAAAAGAGGTGTGCAAGTGAGTCTTTTAAAGCAGCATTTGTCACATTCTCCTTCTTACCTTTAAATAGGTTTGGAAAATACTCCCACGATGAACTTTCCATATTGGTGCCTTTAAACCAGTGCTGCAGGTATGTTTCATCTCCGTAGTTGTCTTCCATTTTGTATAGCTTTTTCAGCTAGTGGGACTGAATTGTTCAAGTGCATCTTCCACTGCAAACTATGGAGACAAGGGGTGCTGTGATCCTGCCTGGTGAGCCTGACCCAAGCTGTCCCTGAGCATTGGCACTGACATGCTGAAGTGCTTTATTGAATCAAGATCTGCCAGCAGGAGCGCGGCTCTGAGCTATCATGAGAGGCCCTACTAAAACCTGGCTTTATTAAGGCAAAACTGCACTCAGATGTGAACTCTTCCCTCAGCTTGAGTGTTTCTCCAAGGTGTGTTCCTCAGTGCCTGTGGCCATGAGTTTTGGGGATGTGTGATATCTAGAGTTTCAGTTTTGCATGACAGCTCCTTCTCTGCAGGCTCCCAAAGATCACCAGCCAGGTGGAAATGGAAGCACACGTTTGGAATATGACACTGCTTGGTTCTTAGCATTTCAGATCACATAACATTTTTTTGCTATTACCTCTATGACTACAAGCCTTTTACCCTTGTCGAGATCAATAGTGATGAAAACACTGATACATTTCTTTTTTTCCTTTTTCTCTTAGAATAAGGAAGTCTACCTATCTGCGATTACAGTTGTTAGCCAAGGAGGAATACAAACTCAGTCTCCTGATGAAGGAATCTTTGCTAAAAGATAAAATAGCTCCCATTCTCTACCAGCCTCACTTGGAGGCGATGGACAGGCGGCTGCGGATTGTCCTCAAGGCTGTTAGTGACTGTATAGAAAAGGATGGTTATGACAATGTGGTTGAAAATGACTTTAACGCTGATGTTAACACTGTTGCGACCGAGAGGTAGTGAAATCGCAAGACTACGTTTTTATCAGCCGAGTAAAGAAGATTCAAAAAGGAAAAAAAAAAAGTCTTGCAAAAGACTGGTATGCCACTTCGTGAATTCAGTGAATTCAGAAATGAGATATAATTGTTCCCAGAGTAGGTAAAGTGTAGACTCTGCAAAGGATTAGCTCATTAAGAAAAATAAGTCTAACGTGATGCTTTTCATTAGTTCCTGAGAAGAGATTAAGAAAAGGTTGAGAAGATATTCAAATCGTCGACAGACAGCAGTCGGATAGCAAAACACCTCCTGTCCTTTTTGTATAGCAAGGAGGCCTTTACTTAATATTTTGTATTTATATATGGTATATCTATGAAACCCCAGACCTACCTACCAAATTTAACAGAGGGACAGCATAGTTTTGTGACTCACTTTATTTGTGGTGACAGTCCACTTAGGATTTTGTGTTAACCCTTTAAGTGCTCTAATCCACTGTATCTTATTTAAATTGAACACTTTCTTTTTTTCCAGCTACTCAGCATTTAAAGGGTTAAGGCATTACAAACTTTTAAAGGCAAAAAAATAATATTATTAATAATAATAAATACAGTGATTACCAGAAGGGAATTTCACTAATTGTGCATTGACAGGAATACTTGAATGTTGGTTTTACAAAGTGATGTAAAATGACAAGTTGTACTATTTATCCTTAAGGAGGTGGCAGCTCTTATCTTTCTAGACTATCATAGCTGAGCTGCTACTTTTCAACTTTGCTTTTGATAGTTTTGTGTAAATATATACATATATGGGTAAAAAGCTGTTTTCGGCAGCTCTAGGCTTACTTTTGCAGCATTTTTGTGGAATTGTTTGCAACGTGGTAAAAGTGCAATAAAGATATGGCAAAATGTGTAGCCATCACGTGTGGATGAATTCATTCGTCACTGCAAACCTCGTTCAGAACACAGCTTTACCTCAGCCAAATCATCCAGAAGTAGTGGTTTAAATTGCCATCCCCTTTCGTAGGAACAGCAGGTCGGGCTAAAGCAGGGAATTGGCAGCTAATGTACGTTACAACTCTCTTAAGGACCACAGTGGTAAAAACCAGTTAATCTTTCATAGGAAACTGTTGTTTTGAGTATCATTTCAGCATCCCTTCCTCTTGCAGTTATAGCTGCAGCAGCACCTCTAGAAGACTATGGCTTGACACCTGCAGGGTTTAGGTGCATTGCTTCCTCTGGCTTGGGGAGCAGACGCCCTAGAACAGGCCAGAAAATCTCAACCTAACTTATGGAGAAACGCAGTATTCTCAAGCAGATAGTTTTGAATCATGCACAGCTGAGTGTGTTGAGACTTCCACGCCACGAGGTAGCTGTAAATTGTAGGAGAGGCTGTATCTGACATGTAAAAACATGGCGTGGTACAGGAGTCCCTCGCCGCTCCTTTGGGCGGAGGACAGGATTTATTATGACAATATTCATCACAGTCATCATTCGCAGCTGTCATTTCTTTCATTTTATGTCTCTCTTCTCAAAGGTTTGTAAACATACATTTTAAAAGCTTGTAGCCAGACAGCCTACCAGGTAGGCACTGCAGCGTAACCCAGCGGTCTTAACACTGTGAACAAGAAGAACAGCCATATAGCCTCGTTCACTTCTTAAGTTGATGTATCATCCCTAAAAAATGTCTTCGTTACTGTTTTACTCCCATTTCCAATTCCCGTGGCCCTCACAAACATGGTATGCAAAGAAGGCAGAGCTGCTCAGACGCTGCAGCTGTCCACGCACTCGGAAAATTGCTGTGTTGCCCTGCAGCATTTTACACTTCCCGAGATCCAGCTGGGGTCTGAGGATATGCTCTGTAACACAGCACTTGCACTGCCATTCCCTCTCCCTTACCCAAAAGGTGCAAAATACAGGACTGTAAGAAGGCAAGGTGGGTGATGCATATTTGTTTGTATCCTCCATCCCTCAGGGGTTACAGAGGACTACATGCGCGTCCTTACTCTCTTACTCCTTCAGCTAAATCTCCAGTTCCCTCCCTTACTCAATCAGCAGTGCCTGGCTGTGGTTTTCCTGCAGGTGCAGCTTTTTCTCGCTGTGAGATTATGAGACAGGGACAATAAAAGCATCTCCTACGGGAGCAGTTCTGCTTTCTGCTCCTGGGGTCAGTGAAAACCTGATGTGCCTTTGGAAAGCAGCACTTGGCAGCCTCTGAGCCGAGAGGAGCAGACAGCAGAGATTTTCATTCTGGAGAAGCTGAGCTGTAGGTCAGGAGCTCCTGGCAGGAGGGTACAGCGGCGTGAACTCACTGCTATGAGTCTGAATTTCTATGAGCTAAATGAGCGGTGCTTATATAGAATAATTAACTGAAGGTTGCTTGTCTTTACCTTATTGTAACCAGCTCCATGGGTCTCTAATTTCTTTCCTTAAATTCAGTGCTTCCCCTTGTAGGCTCTATGTTACAACTGGTTTTAATCCTATAAAAATTATTTTTGTCTACAGCAAGCAGCAATCTTGGGTTACCTCTGTTCCTATATAGCTCTGTATGTATATTTCCTAGATATTTAAAGAAAAACTGAGAGGCTCCTTTTTAGGATGAAACGTGCAAACACCTTAGAAGAAGATGTTAGCTAAGAAGTTGGGAGACATTTCTCTTCTCCTGGGCCTCAGATGATAAACTGGGGTTAATTAACCGCAGGTGAGCAGTGCAAACCCAAACACAGGTCAGGGTGCTCATACAAGTAGCAGCAGCTGAGCTCCTGCCTTTTGTAGGGCAGGAGGAGCTGAGGATTCGGGGCTGACCTAGAGGGTACTGCTGTGTGTGGAAGGGCTGATTAATTAAACAGGCCGCAAAGCTGGGTATGATTGGAGGGGCCCTTTGCACGAGGACAGCCCATAGCAGTGGGGTTTCACGGAGCAGCGCTGCGGGCTCGGTGTGTGCAGCCGTGCTCTTCTGCACGCCGTGCAGCAGCTCAGCGCGGTGCTCCCAAAGGGCTGTCACTGTGCGTTAGGTCAGTAATCCGGGAGCTAAGGAGGATTAGCACGAGGCGGTGTAACATCTCTTTAGGAGTCCTACATATCTCCCAGACAAAAAGATTTGCTCTAAGAAGATAAATAAATGTCAGAATCCAATTGGTTTGTCTCCGACTCTCAAAAATGGTGTAGCAACAGCATCCAGACAATAACATATAGAGAAATCTGCAGTCATCTGTCAGGGGCACGACACGTTCAGCACAATAAGTATAGTATGCACAGTAAATAACAGATAAAGTAGATAATACACTTCTGAAAGCACCTAATTACAGCTGCATCTGGCAGCCTCGAACAGCTTACTGTATTCTCCTGAGTGATTCAGATGAGAGCCTCGTTTTGTTTTGCTGGTTTTATGTTATTTAAGCATCAAAGGAAATTCACACAAATTAAAAAAAGCTCTCCTTGTTTGAATTAGGTCTCGCTGTTGTGATCAGCGGCAGCGGGCAGAGCCTACAGTGTGTATACAAGCTACAAGCCTGAAGGAGATTGCAGTGTAAGCAATATCGTGAGGCGGTGAACAGGAGGTGGGAATGTGGGAATTCAGCCCGAACGGTGCCTTCGGGTGCTGAACTGGAAATGAACTCCTCTTATGTGGGATCAGAGGGAGGAGTGTCCGAAGCATGCTGTGCTTCCTGCTGGCGGGGCCGTACGTGGCTGCATGGTACCTCGGGGTCTGCTTGAGAATCATAGAATTGTTAAGGTTGGAAAGGACCACTGAGATTCCCAGCCCATCCCCGCTGTGCCCCTTAACCATGTCCCTCAGTGCCACGTGTGCCCTTTTCTGGAACACCTCCAGGGACGGTGACTCCACCACCTCCCTGGGCACCCCGTGCACACCCTGGTGCACCAGCAGTGCACCGTCCCCTTCCCACAGCCTCCACCTGCAGGCTGTCCCTGTGCCAAGGTGTTTGTGGCCCCGGCTTGGAGCTGGGCCCACACCACAGCCTCCATGACGTGCGTGCTGATGGAGCGAGCTTTCTTCTGGTGCTGAATGTTGAACTGTAAAATTTTCCAGGATGGGTTCAGATATCAGTTGTTTCGATGGACTATCTTGCCAGTGATTGTTTCCTGAAATATTTGTGGCTCAACAAGGAGAAATGAATATACTGAAGGAAAATTCTTTTTAAGATGTAAATTGAGTGTCTGAGGAAAATGTTGAGCTTCCTGGGACAGGTTTTCATATGGAATTTCGAGTTATTACCAGTTAGAAGCTGCTGGATCTTCCTGAGAATATTTTTCACACTGGACCCGTGTGATTCATTGGTCGCTTCCAGCCAGAACTCAGACTGTGACTACATCAGACTGAATTATCTGCTGGCTTCTCCATTTGCATCAGGAAAGTACGTCCAGTGCTTGTGGGGACTGCCTGGAAAAAAAAAAAATTAGAAGCAAATGGTTTTGGTGGGTCCAAAAGCATAAAAACTCTGAAGAGGCCAGCCCTGGTCGTGGGCAACAAATGAAGCATGAGCAAACAGGGAGGTTGTTGACTCGGCACAGCAGTACCCCTTCCTCTAATGCAAGGTCAGAGTAAAAGTTTGTCCAGAGACTGTGTTCAGGAGACGCTAGAATGCGTGCCATCAGCTGCTCCATCTTTTTAGGGATGTGAAGTAAGGGTTTCTGTTTCTGCAGCTTTGATGTAGTTGGCATGAGGAAGGAAGGGGATTTGGAACATGCTGGGGGAATGTCTGCGTTTGTATCAGTGCCCTGCGTGAAGACTTACGTGCTGGGAGATCAGCTCCACTCATTCAAATGAACTTCACACACAACAGTCCCCGTCCCTTGTCAGAAGCAGCATGTGTCATGCCTTCAATCCTGCTCAGACGTGGGCCTGCACCCAACAGCTTGCAGATGGAATTGGCAGCATGAGCTAAAGCAGAGCATCTCACAATTGGAGGTGTCAGATCAGAGCACTCTGCACTTCTATGAATGTGGGAATCTGGGTCATGTCATGCCTTGGCCATTGTAATGAATGACATTAGGATCCCTACATAAATTCTTCTGCCACCTCTTCTGGAAAGGAGCTCGCTGATTGATAGACATGTGTACAAAACCACCTACACGTGTTAGTTGACCCTGACATAACTCCAAAACACATCCCAGGGTGACTTAAGATAGATCCTGCCCGAAAGACAGACAATTTAAAATCTCATCCCTCCAACTCTTGGTGCTGTCCCAACGCAGCCACGTGCCACGGGCGGTGGTGGCTGAATGTGCAGAAACGCAGCACTCTGTGCCCACACCTTGCACTGCAGCACCTGGCTGCCCGCACAGGTGCCATCCATCACGCAAGAACTGCCATCCCCATGCATCTTCTGAGCCCTCCTGCCCAGCTAAGTGACGAATGAAAGTTCAAGCTGTCAGCACAATGGAAGCAATGCAGCTGTGTAAGCCCAGGTGAGGGTAAAAATATCTTAAAAAATGACAGAGGCAAGATGATGCTCAACCGCCCTTGCAGCTGCTGAAACACGGGCCAGGAGCACCGCTCACTGTTCTGAGCTCAGGCTGAGCTTTGGAAACTGGGGATAAAGCCTCTTCTGAGCTGTGAACTGAGCCAATCCAGAGCTGCAAGCGGCTTTCCTTCCAGCATCTCCTCCTTTGTCCTCCACTGTTCCCATTTGTGCTACCTTTTAGAGTAGCACGGGGACTCTTTGCCACAGGCAGCACTTTATAAATAGTGGAGATAAAAGGCTTTTCCTGTTGGACCACTGAGTGAGGTTCACATCATTTTCCAGATGCAATTAAAACTCTTTTTGCTGCTTTTTAAGCAACTCCTTCCTAACCAGTGGAGACAGCGAGACTTCCCAGGTCAGACCCTAGGCCTGTTCCTTTCCTGACTGCCCCACGGGCGGATGAACAGTCTCTGACTTTCCCACAGGTTTCTTGGGTACAAGATTATATAATTTATTCTTATTGTTTATCTATTCTCTAGATTTTTCGCTGCTTGCTTCACTGAATTGCACTAGATTTCCATTTGTAAAGGGTGCTTTCTCTTAGCCTGAATAAACTCTGAATTCAATTATTTATAAATTGAGGCATCTATAGCCCAATCTTTGCATTGAAACAGCAGCTTCCTAAAAATGCTAACAGCAGCATATAGACCTGGCTGTTTGCAGCGAGTTTCTTTATGTTGTGCATCTCCACAGAGCCCTCCCTTTGCAGTACATCCAGTAGCCATCTAGAGATTGCTAGGAGCCCCACTGTGAGCCCTCCAAGTGCTTCACTCTCATTGTCCGCCTGAGGGCTGCATCTGAGGGCATCTGCTGCACTGTTTGTCCCTGCACAGCTGAAGGTGAAGCCTTATTGATCTTTGCTACTTACATTCAGTATTGCAAAACCCTTTTGTTCTTCATCAAGAGATACAAGTACCACCCATATAAGCAACCCATTTTCTCTGGTAAAAAGAAAACAACCAGTTCTTGTGGATTCCATGCCTTCAAGTTGCTGCCCTGGAAGTTGCACTTCAATGAGTGGTTTGGACTTTCAGCATTGCTTCAATGCAAAAGTGTTTGGAGGAGGTGGTTCTTTCACAGTGGCTATTTTACCTTTTCCCTCCCTGTGTTGGCAAGGGATGTGACAGCAGTAAGGAAGCATTCAGCCAGCTGAGCTTTCCTGCTTCCTTGCTGCCCTAAAGGCTCTCAGCAGCTGCTAAGTGCGGGGCAAGCATGGGGAGTCTGCGGGCTGTCTGCAGGTTTGATGCAAGAAGCTGATGGAAACTTCTCTCTGAGGAAGCCGGGATGAGGTTAGGAAAGCTGTGTCACGGCTCAGGTGCTTGAATGTTTCCACTGGAAAAAAATGTTTGTTCTGCTGTCCCACAGTAGATTTATTTACCTCTTAAATAGGCAATAACAGCCATTGCACAAAGCCTCCTCACTCAGCTGAAATGATCAGTATTTTCCCATCAGGGGACTTAATCTGAAGTCAATGGACACCTTCCCAGTGGTCTCAAGTTTTTTTAATCCAGCCCAGAGCAGCTGCTGAGGACCAGTGGTACAGAGCTGCTGCTAACCGCCCTCCAAACAGGGATGTTAAAAATTAAAAGGGCTTAATGGTTGTACCAGCATGTCCTCTGACCTGCAGTGGTATATGTGCTTCCTGGTTAAACAGTAATGCCTCAGCTACGTGCATCAGGCTCAGTTTTGCAACACCTGGAAACAAAAGTTCCCTACCAAGCAGGGAGGCTAAGAAACTGGGAGAGAAGTATATGGACCATATGACCAGTCCTGTGCAGTCTGCAAAGAGGATCAACCCAGCTGTCAGGCTACTGCATATTTATGAGAGCCTATCACACATCCCCACTGCAGTCACAGCTCAGTTCCCAGGTGCAAGTGGGTGTCTGGTTTTTGCTGTAAATGAAGCCATCAAGAGGACCATGGCAATCACCCAGCTCGCAAATCCCATCTGCTCCCACAGGTCAGCTGCACGAGCTCTCATCTTCCTGCAGCACGGATCCAGGGGAAGAATGGGAACCTCCTGCATGTGTTCCTCAAGGCAACTGTCCCCAGACATGTTTTTCTCTCTCTCTTTTGGAGAAAGTGCAATGGAGAGTTGCATTTTCTCCTTCCTTTGCAACATATTCAAATTTGTAGGATGAGATTTGTGATAATTGAGATGAGAGCTGAATGCTGAGCCTTCTCCATATCCCCCGGGGTTTTCCTGGGAACAAGATGGATTGCCCTGTGTGTTTCGAGCAAAAAAAAATGAAGAATGAATAAATAAATTCGTGAATAACAGCATGCCTCATTTTGCCTATCTCCTAGAGAGAGAGGAAGCTGATTCTTTAAGTATCAGGAATGTGCTCATTATGCAAAAATGGCAGAGCAGATGTACATATTCATAATAAGTATATTAAAAATCTCATTTTAGCTCTTTAGAAGACAAGTGCAAATGCAAAATTGGGTGCAATTATATTTATCGTCCCACCTATGGTGCGCTTTCATTTGAATGTGTGTAGTTGGAGCTGGCTGCACGGCAGCGCGGCATTTCCTGTGACTGAAAAAGCAAATAACCAAAGCTCGCAGTGTACGACACTTCGCGGCAGAAGCTGATCCAAGGCCTGCTGAAAAGGCTCGTGCTGAGTTCAGCTTTGCATTCAGGCAAGGGTTGGTCTCTGTGCAGCTCTAAGTGTGTTCACAGCCACAGAAAAGAGCGGAGGACACAATGGTGGTGGGGCCATTTGCCACAGCTATCGTTTAATCAAACTAACACGATGAACTGATAATTGGATGTCCTCGCAGTGAGTGCCCCGAGCCAGAGCCCTGGGTAGGTCCCCTTCCATACAGGGAAATAAATCAGATGAGGAGTCTGCTGTGGGCAAAGAGATTCATCTTGGGCATCAATGTGAACAATAGTGGGAATAAGTGTTGCTCATGAGACTGTTGGTCTGTGCCCGATACGCCTGGTGCTTGGAAGCAGAGAAGCTGCTGTTTCATACTTCTAAAGTCGCACTGAAGGCTGCTGAAGCTCTCCTTGCTCAGGTTTGTTAAAAAGCTGTGACAGCGAGAACCTGACTGGGCCTAAGACAACTGCTTCAAAAGAGGATTTTTATACTTTCAGGATGAACATGGGGAGAGAGAGAGGACTGAACCCAAACAAAGATAGGATAATAAGAAAATTGGAAAGAGACCTGGAGAATGGTCCTAACAGGCAAGGGAGGAGAACACAGCCTTCCACTCTAATTCAGCCACGGGAGAGCCCTGCAGTATACTCAGCATTCTTATTCATTAACATCAAAATTGTGCATGTGTTCTCCCCACATCCCCGTCACCACACCATGTGGGAAAGCACGACCGGTTTTTGGAAAACAAATCAAAATGGGCCTGAAAAATAGCCTTCCAAATCTCAAACAGTGAACGAATTGCAAGAAAAAAGAGTTATTTCTCCACGGGGGAAAGATTTAAGAAGAAGAAGAAGAAGAAGAAAACGCTGCAATTGTTCCAAAGCTCATTTATTTCCTTAAAACATGGCCTCGCAATGTTTCAGCTGGAGGCTGTTCCTCTTCTGCCCTCTCCTTTTCCCACCATGCTGCTGGTCCATGAGCGGCAGCGCTGCTGCAAGCACTTCCCAACCGCCCCGGGTGACAGCATCTGTCACTGGTGGTTTTACTCAGCAAACACAACTTGAATTTAGGGAAATACGTATTTTGTCTGGGGATTTTTCCCCTTTCAGCTGATCCCATTACTCTGTTTCCACCAGGCAAGGCAAAGTTTCGGGAGCAGCACTTCCACGTTAGGATGAAGCACAGAGCAGTGGTGTGTCCCACGGCCCCGTCCTTCTGTAGGAGCAGCCCACGGCCTCGGAGGGCACCGCAGGAACCCCTGTCTCCTGCACAAATGAACTCGTCCCCTTACAGACATTGTTTTGCCAGAGGAATGGAGCTGCTGCCTGTCCCAGGGTGCTCGGTAGTACACATCGGCTGAAAATCTGTGTTCAAGGCTTTGGTGAGACAGCGCTAATTGCAAACAGTTTAGCGCTGCGGGTTCCCGCTTGGATCACAGATGCACATTGCGTGTAATCCGAAGGCAGGACTTTTCACATTTCTTCTGCAGTATCAATAATAATGGTCTTACTTTTTTCCTCTCTCTCTCAAGCAAAAATATTAATGATTACAGTTGTAGTTCCACTATCCCCCAAATAAGAGCGCTGTAACTTGAGAGCAGGAATGTCTTTAATTTTTGAACAACCCAGAGTTAAAAGCTAAAAGCAGGCAAAATAAAATTCCTCATTGTCAGTAGTGCAACATTCAGCATTTGCATCTCTAATTTTATTTCTGAAATGAATGCTGAAACCAGGGTGATGGGCAATGGAGAGGCCTCCAGGCACAGAGTGGGGATGCTAGTTATTATCTGAAGAGAGGGTTCCATGTTAAAGTATGCCAGGGTTATCATCAGTACATCCAGAAAGAACACAGGGCTGCGTCAGGTGCAATCGTTAGCAGAGCAACCTGTGTGGAGCAGACAGAAAAAGCCTGTTTCTCAGACTAGTTTTCCCTCTGTAAGGAAGACTTCTGCAAGTGCTTTCATCCCCCCCAGCTTACAAGAGGAAAGTTCGTCTGCTTCCAAGATTTAATGAGCAATGCTTTGGAATACTGTTACGGACATATAGGCAGTTTGATGAGCACAGTGCCGGTGGAAAGTCACCATCTTACAAACAGAAAAGAACATACAGCTTAAGTAACAGAAAATCTGATGTTCAGACTATGGCTGAGGAATACAAGAGTCCTCTCACAGCTCTGGGATGCTGACATGGATCAGGACCTCTGAGTTATTTAATTGCGTTTAGCTATACCCCATAAGGTGTCTAACAGTTTGAGTCGAGCTGATGCATGTTTCCTCTTGGGTCTGCTAGGCCAAATCCAAATCTCTCTTGATTCTGTGGTGTTTTGTGAAAGGTGAAGGAGAAGAGAGCACAGCAGAAACTGGACTTTTTTTTTTTTGCAACCTATTCCTCATTTCCTTAGTTAGCGGGAAACAAAGGAAAAGACTCAAACAGGGAGCATGACATTCAGCTGAACAAAAAGTGAGGTGAACTGCACTTCCAATTATAGCTCCTATATGAAGACAAAAGGCACTTTCCAAAATAACTAAACATTGTACATTTATCCACGATTAGAGCTGGATGTTGCCAGAAGAGAATGTGAAGGTAGAAAGATAAAGATACGGAGAGAGGGTTGCTTACAGCTGCTTTTTTAATTTATTTTCGTAAAGATCGTTAAAATTACCACAAGAAATACGCTGAAAAAGAGAAGTTTGTGGGCAGGAGCAGCGATGAATGAGGACAATATGCCACAGGAAGGAAGAAGAGTAATTCTAGGAGTAAGCAGCTACTTTTAGAAAACACCATCTGTCCTGAATATGAGTTGGCCATATATTGTGACTCAAAAGGCTTTTTCCACTATGTTCCCAGCCCTGCCTTTGTTAAATGTTGAAAACCTTAACTTGATTCAGATACAGCCACATCCCATGATCAATGTGTACCCCCATCTGGAGCCAAAGGACCAGGCAGCTCCAGGAACATCCAGTTCCAGAGTTCATCTCAACTCCTCCTGTGATCTCATGACCTCACTGCAATTTTTTAACCCAATTGGACCATCTGTAGAAACTTGCCTTGGGAAGAGCGTGGGTTAACCTGTTCTCACTTGCTAATGCACATAGAACACAAAGCAGTACGCAAACCCTGGGAAGGATCATCACAGTAGATGCTAAAAACTTCATATTGCTTAAAATTGAAGTTGGAAGGACACTTACACCAGGTGCAGAGCTCAGAGTGTGCAGGGAACAACTCGGTCCTTCCTATGGGAAAATGCCTGGTTTGGGATATCTGACATACGGAGAAGAACGAACAGTTTTAGACAGCGGAAGGAAAACACATTGATCAGCAGCTTTGTCATTTATACTCAGCCTTCTAATTATCCCCAAACATTGGAGGTGGGAAGTTGTCTTTTGAAATATGTTATTCTGCATCAAAGATCGTTTTCTTCAGGGGTTTCTGTGATATCAGTAGAAAATCAGAAAATGAGGGGAAAAACAATTAATAAATATAAACATCAATCGGGCTGGAAAACAGGCCAAATTTAATCCCTTGACGGGATGAGGCAGGCTTTCATCACAAAGTCCGAGGCATCTCCTAAAAGATGAAGAACTGAGCAGAGAAGGGAAAAAAAGCCAAGTCTGGTTGGGGATTACATGGAAACAAGGTTCCTCAGAGTGTCCCCAAATGGCCTTGTTAGGGAGAGAGGCTGTTTTTCTTTTCGTTTCCCCCAGAAACCTGCTCTTTGGATAATAAAGCTGTGCTGGGTAGAAAAATCGGCAGGAACACCCCATATACAAATAGTTGTCCTGGATCCATGCAGCAACAGAGCCCTACACTTCTCCAGAGCCACATGGGAGACTGCCACTGTCCCATCTGCCCGTGTTCCAAGGAGCCCACCTTGTCATGCCTCTGGATTCACCCACCCGAGCCAGCAGCAAAGAGGGGAACGAGCGAGCCCAAGAGGGGTGTGCCAAGTCAAAACTTCTCCTGCAGTTCATTCTGAGTTAGTGCAGTTTTTAATAGCATCCTTTACTCATGATCATGAGGGGGGAAAAATGCATCCATCTGCAGAAAATGAAATGAGGAGAAAATGCTGATTCTGACTGGAAAATAAAGCAGCAGGTGCTCATTCCCAGCATTAGGGACAGCAGCAACTTTGCCTGGAGGTTGCTGAGCATGGTGTAGCACATCCGGGACGTGGGGCCTGGTGATTCCTTTCGCTGTGTTGCAACTCCAGCGGTTTCTGTGAATTTCCTCCCCATTTATTGTGCCATATGTGAGATGATATTTGTAGTTTTCATTTCTATCTGTCGTTCCAGCTAGTCCTGCTCTGGAGGTCTGATGGTGAGCAGCACCTTCACCCAGAAGTGCTGTTTCAAGAGGACTGTCAGTGCAGAAGCCTTCTTTCTGTTCAGTACTGGGTGTTACAACACAATCTTGCATTGGGCAAGTGAAATGAGTACGCTGAGTTCCTGACACCAGCTGGAAACTCTTAGACTTGCTGCTTTGGTGAGCTGGAGGCCACCAGTTTGAACATCCATGGAAATTCCCCTGCTCCCCGCTATCAGTCACCCACTCTTATCTCCCCCTGTGGAACTGAATGATGAGCACACAGCATCCACCCCATTGCGTAGATGTGGACAGGGCTGTGTCACATGTGCATGTTTTGTTACTGTATGTGCACTGCTCACCCCCTCACTCAATCTCCCCCACAGGATCCATGCAGAACCACAGCCTGCCACAACCTGCTCTCCAGCACCAGTGTGCCGAGCAAATTACGCGCTTCAGCATGGGCAGAAAGAGGGAGGGAAGCTTCAGGGAGTCGGGCTGCTCTCAATTAGCAGTTATCTCCAGCAGCTTATCTGATTAATGGCTGCACCTCACACTGTGCCTGTGTAATAGGTGCGGGGAAGGTGCTTTAAAAGTGCTTTGCTCCTAATTACTGTGGAGGCTGACACAGTGGGTATCTCTCATTAGAGTAAACATCTTCCAGTCCTTCCCCCTGCCCTGCTCAGATCTATGCACATGCCAGTGCTGGGCCTGGGAGGAGAGCCCAGGTGGGAGCACGGCAGGTACGGGTGCCTGAGCACCGTGGGGCCCAGCAAAGCTGTGCACTGCTATCAGCACTAAGCTCCTCGCATCTTCTTGCCCTCTCTCATTACTATGTATATCATAGGGTCTTTGGGGCTGGATTAGGCTTAGGACACACTGGTGCAACCAGAAGGCCAATCTGTGGAACTGGTTTCAGCAATGTGGGACTGGCACATCAGGAGGAGATGAGAACTACCAAGCAGTTCCTTTGCTTCAAATGTAAAGGCGCAGATAATGATAGTCACCACATCACCAAGTTGCCAAGAATTTGGAGATCTTCTTGGAAAATTCACTCTGAAAACACCAATGCCATGGCTGTACTATGGAGGAATGCCAAAACATTTCCCAATCACAGCTAAATTACATGAAAATTACAAGCAATTTGTGGCTAACTGAGGGACTCCTGCTTCCCTCTCCTTTTCAAGAAGTTCACATAATTTCACACTCACTGCAAAGTAAAGAAAGGTTTTAAAGTACACTTACCTTGTAAAAATACCAAATCTTCTTTAGAAACGAGTGCTGGTGAATTATGAATGAAGGCACACAGAGCTGAAAGCCCCTGCTTATACATTTTTAAGTGTAGCCTTTCACTTCTGATAATACTTTGAAAAAACAACTGGACTGGGGCTTACAGTCCATGGCAAAAACCACTACGTTCCCTGATCTGAAGAGTCCCGGCCTCTTCAGTGAGGTTACACATGATGCTGTCTCATTGAGGTTACACATGGTGCTGTCTCATTGAGGTTACACATGGTGCTGTCTCCCTCGCAGCCTGAAGGAGAAGCCAGCAGCTCTGGGCAATGTCACCTCAAAGGGGAGAAGGGGAATAATTTGTGGTAAGCAAGAATTTTATCCTGATAAGAAAAAATTGAGATCAAAATAATTGCAACAATAATAGCGGTAATGATGGTGATGATGATGATGATTATAGTAATAAAAATAATCCAAATTTCCAGCTCTGGAGCTCTTATTTTGGCTCTTTGCTAGGTGGGATGGTTGTTGGTATGGAGGTGTCCAGCCCCAGGAAGGACCTCTTGTGAGCAAGGGATTTGGCCAGAACACAGTCCAGGGCCCAGACCCCGGCACTGCTCAGCTGTGTGGCACCTGAGTTGGAGCAGGGTCTGTGCTTGTGGGTGCTGATTGTCCTTAAGAGTGTATCAAAGATCACCTTGATAAACATTGTTATTTTCTTTCACAGAGCAAGGGAACTACCAAGCTCAGGATAAACAGCAACTAAATTCAAGGTACTTGAACAAGGGGGAAAAAGGAAATCCTCAGCTTATACTTTCCTCTCACATGCTATCAATCTTTCCTTGCAGACAATTTTCATTACTTCAGAGCTGAGGGCCAGGAGGGGACCTGAGACCTGATCCAAACCTGATCTTTCTGTCAGAATTTCACCAGGTGTCCCTGAACTGAGCCCAGGAATTATCTGACTAAAGCAGTTACCTGAAAGGCAAGTGTAGCTGATTTGAAGCTGGGAAGAAACAGCAAAGCAGCCTGCTCCCCTTGGCAGCTTCTTCTGATGTCCCTATTTAGCATGTGCCTTCTCTCCAGTCTGAATGTGCCACTCTGAATTCTATGCCCCTTTTCACTACATTCTATATATCCTGTGGTCCTGTTCCCTTCAGCTGAGCTCTTTCTGTTTGGCCCTGCCCATCTCTCCCAAACACCCATCAGCATTTCCAAACTTCTCAACACACAGATGTTTCTGTCACTGGAATCACCACTGCTGCCTTCTCTCGTCTACCTACTTTCCAGTCTGGCAGTCAGATCTCATCTAGGCAATTACCAACTTTGTAAACTCAGGTCTTACCTGTTCGTTTAGCATTAATTATAGCCCTGTCCATGCATTTTATCTTCACAGGACTCATTTTGTTGTTGGGTGACAAGACACCCTACCCGCAGGGACACATTCAAGTACTCACGTGTCAGTAGCGTCCTTCCAGTCCCAGGCTTTGTCCCATTCAAATGACCCAGAAATGAATTTTCACAAGCCAGAGACCTCTTCGGTCCATTCTCCTGGGACTCATAGGCACAAACAGAGTCCAGTCTGACTTTTTCACCAGCAGAAGATGTCTAACATTTTCCTAGCTATACCAACGAGGAGGTATCAGCCAAACTCATGTGAGAAGAGAGCTACTTTCCACACAGACGTTGGATACCTTTCCCTTTCCCATGGCTCTGTCAGCTTCAGTATCTCCACCTAATATTAGGACTGTGATGTTGCTAGGATATGTTTTGCTTAAAAACAAATCTCCCTTTTATTTTCCATAACCTTTCCTGCTCTGGCTTTGCAGTTATGTATCTTCCCCTCGCATTCATTCTGAGAACCAAATGATTTCCAGTATGTGTTGGCTGCTGCCCATCATACACACTCTCCTTCTTATGTGGCATATGTTTCTTCTTTCACTCTACTGGTGCCTCTGTTTCATCAGTGAATCAAAAGGTGGCTCTCATGTCAAATTGCTGTCCTCTGTCTCAAATAGATTTTTCTGCACGAGTTTTCACTTATTAAGGATTGCCAATAGTAGTTTTTTTTCCAAGTTTTCTTCTCTTCACATTTTTTTCCAATCAATTTCACTTGACAGTGGTCAGCTTTGTCAGATATCTCCTTTGCAGCACAGCACAGATACTGCTGGCTTTGTTCAGCACAAATTCGCCGTTAGGAACCTGTGGTTCTGAACTGTAAATACTGAAAACCATTAAACCAGGTTTCTTACTCAGCTCTGTGATATTGCCCAGTCTGACCTCTGAAATGCGGTGCATTTCCTGGCACAGACTCCTGGATTAAAAAATAAATATAAATGGCCTAGGAATAAATTTAACGTGCAGAATAGTTCAACATACAATACAGTACAGTGCACCAGGTCATAGAAAATATGCATATACCATCGTGGATCTGGCTCCTGTCCCAACAGTTAAGGGAATTACCAGCACTGCAGCGTTCCAGGCCTCCATCATTGGCAATATGCCCTCCTGCAAATGCAATTAAAAACCTCTGCCCAGAAAAAGACAGAGAGCCCCCACTCAGAGCAAGCTGTTTTTTTTTCTCAAATTATTTATCAGACTGCACCATCTAGAGGGCAGCAGCAACATCACCCAGCTCTGTGCTCAACCTCCCCTTGGAGTAACCGTGCTGCACAGATGTTTCCACATCCCACTGTATAGGAAACATTTCTGTGTTCCTGCTGCCTCCTCGTTGCAGCTGGAGCAGCTCTGCAGAAACATATGCTACAGCAAATATTTTCCTGGCGCTGTGCAAATGCTGTGAAGGTGCACCAAAGCAAGGAGCTGTGCTCATCACTGCAGGAGGACACATGCCAGGGAAGTTCTTCCCTGCCCTCATTACCATCAGGCTCATTACCAGGCTACTCTTATGGCCCTTTGTGGGTATGGTCAACCCTTAACCAATAATAAGCATTCATGCTATATGCCACATACAGCCCTTTCTCCTGTCTTCTCTTTGCTCTTTTTGCCTCTTTTTGCCTCTTTGCAGGGGCACATTAGCAGGAGGACCTCTGCTGCCCAGGGCAGAGGGGACCAGATGGCAGCAGGGTTTGCAGTCCTTTCCTTTGCCTGGTCTCAACATCCTGTCAGATCCTGGTTCTCCATTGGGATCAACCTGGTGCCATACTCCAGGATGCAGCTGAGCCCCAGCTGGGGCATTTAATGGTGAAACTTGCTTCTGTGTCACAGCACTCCTGTTTCTGAATGCACTTTGTCATTGCAATTCGAAGTCAAATTACTATGGATGGCCTCGTGTAATGCAGGATGATTTCATTATCTGCTCTGGATTAGTGTCTCCAGGACTGACAAGTCATTTCTTTCTTCTGAATATTGAGCAATGTCATTGATTCTGTCTCTCTGACTCATGCTAAATAACCCCTGAATGGAAAATCACCAATAAATGCCATGTTCTGCCTCCCACAGGACTTGTGGATGGTCTTCCCCACTGCAGACAGAGAGGAGCAGATGTGAAGCTCTAAGGTCCATACCAGCAACCCTTCATTCCTGTTCCAGCATGTCATCATCTCACCTCCTGTCTCTTCTCCCATCACAGCACAGCTCATTCCATTGAGCACCATCACACAGGGAGGCTGATGCCAGAGCACAGCAGTGTGACGTGAAATCATTTCAGATGGGTGTTCTTACACCAAGCTTCCATCCCTAGACACCCCAAGGAATTTTGGAGGTTTCACAGACTACCTCTCATCTGGCAACAAAATATATTTACAAGCTGCAGGACAGATACATCTGTAAGACCCAGACTGCCTCAAATCCCTTCACACTGTCCTGAAGAAAACTGGGGACATCCCTTATAATCTGTGAACAGTTGCTCTCCTTTACTTCTAAAAACAGATTCAATTCCAAATTGGCCAAATCAGATATGAACGTGTAGGGGCTGGAGCCAGACAACAAGGCTTAGATCCAGGCTCCAGCAACCAAAAATAACCTTGGGAAACAATCTTCTCAACTCCTAGTTTTAATCAAGAACATGTCCATCCCCACCCGTCTTCCAGGGGAATGAATCTAAATACATCTCTGGCTTTCTGCTTGGTGCAGTTCAACCCCACAGCAAACAAACAAACATAAATAGTGGCAATGACGTTTTTTAGAAGACATTTTCCCCACAAAAGCTAGCAAGAGATACAGAGGCCTTCAGCCATAAAAAGGACAGAGATTAATGTGGCATGCTTCGAATTCAGAGTTACTGGGATCCAAAATTTCTATATTGTTCTCTTTCAAAATGCAAATAAGAACTCTTTACTCAGATAGCCCTCCCACGATACTGGTGTCTGATTTTTGTTTATTAAGCAAAATTAACAGAAAGAAGTGTTCTCTCCTCAGACATAGTTACCATGGAACAGATCAGGAGGACTTTGTGTGACCTATAAAACTTCCATGCTCCAGTTTCTCAGCCTACATGATGCACTGACAGCAGATAGCTCTGCAGTACTTGCCAGAATAGGATTCTCTGCTCATTTAAGTGTTCATATGGCTACTTTGCATCCCGCTTCCTAGAAAACATAATTCCGTCTGGATTCTGAATGAGAATCTTGGTCAATGCTAATACATCTCTCCATATCTGAGTGACTTTCAAGATTGTTCCTGGTTTCCTTCTGCAGTGTAAATTGCCTTTAGCAGCTCAGAGCCCATTAGGTAGGTGCTGCTTCAAGCCCTTCCCAAATTTGCCAAAAAA
>NC_034421.1:1961345-2012813 GCF_002078875.1 Numida meleagris
GCTGGAAAAGGCAGCTGACACAGGGGATGCTTCTACTGCTGATCTCTGCTGTTTGTTTTAGCACATGCACAGTGTGATTTGGTTGAGACATGAAGCAGAATAGCCACCACTCTTGTATCACTGCTTCCTTTCAGACCAGTGCTGGGTGTTGGGCAGCAGGAGCACCTGCTTTGGAGGGCCAGATGAGGATAAGAGCACGGAAAATTTACATACATTTGAAACCACTGGGGCCTGATGAATGAGAAGAAGTGGAGCTTCCGTTAAATGCCTGGTGTCTAAGAGCTCTCATTTTGTTAAATTCTGTTGTCCAGAGGAAGATACCTTCTCACTGAACATAAGGAAAGTGAAAAGTTTTTAGTGCTACAATTGGGCTTCAGACACTTGAAATCCCACAGGCGTTTCAAAATGATCAAACTGAAATGTTGATAAAGAAAGGTTCTCTGAGGTCAAAAATCAATGTGAGGAAGCAAAATCAGAGCTGGTGGTTTTTCTTTTGAATATCTCTACATATTGTTTTTAGCACACTTAACCAATTCAAACAAAATACGACTTTGCCAATGGACTGTCATTAATGCTTCCACCTTCCTATCAACAACAGAGCCTGAGACAGTAGCATTGCACTCCAAATATTTCCACCTGGAACCGTACTGATGGTGAGAAAGCACTTCAGGAGACAGAGATCAAAGCTTATTTCTCTTTAGACTCCACTGCAAGCATCGGGAAGCCTCTCACAAGATGAAAAGGCTGGGAAAGCAAGAAGGGAGCTTACACCTCTTTAAGGAGCTATCAGCAGAAACCTCAAAACGCAGTGTTAGCCAATGGCTCTCCGCTGAGACTCGCTTTCATGTGATAGATTGCCAAATACTCGAAGGATGATAAATGCTGAACTTTGAATGATTATTCTAACTCAGAGGAAGAAAAGAAGGCTTATGTCTGGCATTGTGGAAAATGTAATCAGATGTCCCTGACACATTAGCAGTCAAGTGTTTGTCCTGGAATGAAAGAGAGTAGTTTAACTGGGATTATCAAAACATATTTACTCTTTTTTTTCAGAGTTAAGAAAAGAAAAGCCTTGATGACTGAACTTGCTTACAGGGAAAAAGACTTCAAATCATATCTGTGAGTTAGGAGAGATACGTTTTCTATGGGAAAAAAAGAAATCATTGATCATGGAGAAACATTATCACCATTTGGCAACAGAGACGTAGGAGACATTTTACAAGACATTTTAAAATGGGCTTTGGAGAAAATTGGAATATTCTAGAAGGTTTATGCAGCCACAAGTTACACCTTATGGAGAAATTAGAATAGAAAATACCTGAAGGAATAGACAAGTGGACAGTCCCCGGCTGCCATTCTCTTCTCCATCTACAGCATTTGCTTAAGACCCAGGTTCCATTTACTCTTCCCCTGCCAGTTTGATCTGCATGGCTCTAGGATTCTTCATCTAGGTCCCAGAGAACTTATGTGTGGTGAGAGAGTTATGAGAAAGTGGACTGGAATTAATTATTACTTCCAAAGGGAAATAAAATCAGCATACATAGTGGTGTTGCTTCCCCCTGAACCCTTCTGCTCTCCCAAGGTGCAGCACCCATAGCACTAGAAGGTGCCAGCAGGGCAGAAGGAGGCAGTGAACAGCTGTGAGCCCCTACAGCTGTGGATCCCAAATCAACAAATGCAAAAACCCAACCTCACAAACTTGTCCGAAGGAAGAACTGGAAGCCCAGCGACTCTTGATTCAAATGGTCCTCTGATTCAGATGTGATTCTAGTTGTCCCTTGAGGGACGTGGCTTCTCACATGGCCCATTTCTGGTGAGCGGAGGCACACAGAGCAGAGGGAGGCCATGTGTGTACTTCTCATCCTTCAAGAAGCCAGCAACCTGCACTGCCACATTGCTGTTACATTTGCTCTTACAAGGTCGAGGGCATTCAGCCAATTAGGGTAAAACTTGTTGCACCTTCTTGCAGAAAGCCTTGCATTTGTCCATTTTGCAGCACCAGATAATAAAAGTCACTGATTCACTGACTCCAATCTGTGTGCAAAGCCAACGGGAGAGCTGACTTTGAACCGGTTTGAATTTGCTGTCTCATGGAGCTGTTAAGTGCCTGTGCAACCCCCAGAAAACCCCTTAAACAAAGAGACATGTGGTAGAGAGCAAGCAAAACATCACACAGCAGCCAGCCCCTAGGTGGCTACCAAACTCCTAAATATTGCCATTTGTGACTGGGTAAAACAAGACTGTTCTGTTGTTTAGATTTATGAGGGCAGGAGAGACCCATGGCCTATGGGATATTTGTGAGACATCTTCAACATCCACTGGTGTCCCAATAGTAAACCTTAACTCAGCTGGAAATTAGCACTGCTCCTCTATGCCTGGACGACTGTTGTCCTTTATCCTCTGCAATAATGGCAGTGGCCAAAAATAAATATGTGGGATGACTAGTGCCAGTTTCTGCAATTTAGCAGCACACGGACATTTGTGTGGAAGTGTGAGCCAGGATGTTTGTGTTCATTCCCATCGTTCTCTCGACAAAATGATTTTATAAATAATCAGGCCTTAATTGTGTGATTCCAGTTAATGCAGAGGGGAGTTAATTGACATCTGGAACAAGTTTCCTGTCCTGAGCTATTAGCCGTGTCTGGTGCAGAATTCAAACAACGTATGAAGTGAGGCCTATAGCCAAATGATTTTGTACATAGCTGAAATGAGAAATGACTAAAGATGGATGAGCGATGGCAGCTGCGCCAAGAGAATGTCCATTTTTGGTAAACAAGCATAGGCTGTGTCAAGGCATGAGTGCCGTGCCAGTCTGAGAGGTGCACCGTGCTGCAAAGAATAGGCATCACCTCATGATTTATCCCTGCTGCAAATCCTCCAGCTCTCCCCTCTTGTCTCCAAAAGTCTCGTGGATCAGTGATTCTGGAGTCTTTCACAGCCGAGGGAGGAACAAAGCTGCCTGCATGAAGGCCAGGTCTCCTGTGCAGCCTTGCTCATCCCCAGTGTGCTTTATCCCATCTATTTGCAGAGTCAAAGAGGAGGATTTAATTCTGTGTCACTGAGAAGAATACCAAACCATGAACAGCCAAACTCTGAACATCTGTCTCATGTATCTTTATCAAACACAGAAACTCTTCTGTGGCCTTTTAACCACCAGCATCCCTCCTACAGAAAGGCCCTGGTCAAATCGAGGATGGAGTATCTCTAGTCTGGGGTACTCTGAAAATCCTTCTAGGCAAACCCAAATGATTTTTGTCAACCTAAAAATACATTAAAAATATATTTTTTGAATTTTTTTATTCCTCTCCCTATCATTTCTACTTTTAGGCAGAACATAAGTCCTCAGAAAATTCAACAATTTTGCCTAATAAATGGCTAAAGCTAGAGATTTGCTTAACATCTCTCCATTGCCTTTGAAACCATGACCCCATGGGAGAAAAGGAGCAAACAGCACAACGCAGTGCTGATTCCTGTAATGGCACTCACAGCTGACCCACTCCGTGGCCACCCCCACCAGGAACCCAGTGCTCCCAGCGTCATCTCCCCCAGGCATGGCAACTGACATGAGGCACTGTGGCTGCACACAAAGAGAAATACAGCCCATGCTGGTGACTGCTCACAGGACATAACAGGACCATGGAAAGCCTTCAGGTCAGATGGAATTCCTGACAGCACTGCTTTTTTGACCAATAGTCCCAAACCAGGAGCAAGTATGAGAAAAAGCTTTTCACTTTAAATAACTCCATTCCTAATTTTCACTATGAAAAGACACTGAACATCCCCAGGAATGGATTTTCACATATATCTTGTGAATCTCTGCATCTACCTAAGGCAGGAATAATATATCTGAGCTAGTTTATATAGTTGCTCTCTTATTTCCAACACTAATGTGACGAATTGTCAGCAAAGGATTCTTACCCATGTTCCTGTTTGTTAGAAACCTATGTTGTGTTTTATGCACAAGTTTCCAGTGCTGCAGCTAGAAGGCATGCAGATGAAGAATGCTTCTCCAAATAATCCTCTCACTAGTAACCATAAACAATCCTTGCTGAGCCCCAGCAGAAAATTGCAAACTGTGGCGCAAACTGTATTTCCATGAAGTTCTGTGCAGTCACTTGAAGGACAAGGAGAAAGGAGAACAAGTCAGCGAATGAGCATAGGTGAAACAGAGAGCAATGTAGGAAACAGGGGTGTACAGTGGCACCACTCAGCTTTTCCCTAGAACTGGCCACCACTGAGTTGAGTGTCTGAGCTGTTAGTTGGGCTATCGGGTGCCACCACAACCACAACCACAGCCAAGTCTGTGGGAATCTCCTTCTCCTTATCCCATAGCAGAGCGACTTGCAGAGTAATGACCACTGCCTTAATTACCCCATCCTCTTCTTTCTTTGCAAGAGCTATAGATTTTGCACTCAAAAGAAAACAGTTGACTGGTAATACAGAATACCACTGATCAATCCAAGAAGCTGCTGAAGGCTGCCATGTTTCAAGAGAAATTAGGAGGTCTGGGATAAAACCCTACATTGCGGGCAGCTCTGGGGCCCACATTGGAGGTAAAGCAAGGTGTGATGCTGGGCAATGCCCGGCTGCTCCAGTGAGATGCTGGGATGTCAGCATGCGTTCCTGGGCACTGAGGTACCCCCTGTTCCTCTGAGAAGCTGAAATGAAGGGTAATTCAGCCTTCTTTGGATTTATGACCAGCCTGCATTTCATGCACAATTTTTGTAATCTGCATCGTAATTACAAAAATTGCAAATAACTTTTTAATATCGACATTAAAAAAAAAATTAGGCAAATCTTTCACGGTGTTTTTATTACCGAACTACGAGCTCAAATCAAATGGTTTACAGCTTTGTGTTTTGAAAATATACAACACAAGCAAACCCTAGCCTGGCAAAATTATGCTTTTATGGTAATGACAGAGATGAGTTATAGTTCTTCTAGTTAAACTATAACGGCTGCACAGATGCTAGGAAAAAGCTCTCGTACAACAGTTTCGCCACCATAAGCACGGCACCTGCCAGCTCCACCACTGCGCCCAGAAGAGCGCGTTAGCATTTCTTTAGGAATATTATTTTCAAGGAGCGTAATTGGATCATAAACGTTCTCTTGGGAATAAAACATCAGTCTGCAGGCTTTAAAAAAATACCTTGAGAAACAGTCGGCCAGTTTTCTGGGTTTCAGCAGCAAGTTTACGGGAGATAATACATGTTCCTTTTTTGATCTTGTAGGATTCAAATACGGTTTGTGTTCTTCTTGCAGCCTGCATGAATTTACAACAAATTCATTTGTCGATATTCACAGAGCTCAAAACGACATCCTTCAGCCTACTGATGGCAATTGAGGAACAATAATACTTACTCATGGATTGGGTGTTACATAGATGGCATGGGCAGCAGTTTCCTTACGTCTCTGGCCAATGTGCCCTACTCCACCACCCCTAGTCTCGCTCCTGAGATGCTCTCCAGAGGCACCAGCACTGGGTCCCACAGCACATCACAAGCCATTTGCTGGACGTAGAGCCACAAAGCAGTCTCTGAGGCACAAAGTCTAAGGGTTATTTTCCACAGCAAGGGATGAGGAACATGGTGGCCACACGCTGTCGCACAGAGCAAGGTTGACTGCTATGGTGGTGCAAGTTATAGATGTGCCAGGTAAGGGTGAGTTGACTGCACTCGCTAAGACAAGAACAGGCATGAATTGAGGCACATCACATACTGAAAGAATGACACTGCTTTCATTTGCTGTCACTCCCTACACAGAAAAGTTTCCTTACTACACACTCCCAGTAAGTGCAGGAAGGCTTTGGTCCAAACGCATGCCTGGCTTTCTCACCAAGGCAAGTTTTACAAATAGAATATTTAAGAGTTTAATGAAGGGTACCAACAGGTTATGTAAAATCAGAGCAGCTACCCCAGCACTCTTTTTTGAAGATTACTATAAATCAGAAACCACAATGCTTGTGTTACGGGAATGTCAGAGAGGTAAAACCTCTCCCAAGTGAAGAACCACTGCTACAGACCCACATGGACGTGTGCTTGTGTCTCGTGCATGGCTGCTGCAGTGCAGAAAAATCTTCCCAAGTCCACTGCCCACTGTCTTCTTTATTTAAACCTTTTCAGTCCATCTGGACAGAGTATGAATGAAGATCAGACATTACATATTTCATTCTTCATTGCTGAACCTGCTCCATCTTACTCAATATTAAAGCTCTGCTAGTGCCTTGGGCAGCAGTCGCTGACCCTTTGTATTAAGACCTCCTCTGCAGCGGATGCTTCATGCATATGCCCATTGATGTATTTTAGAGTGAAGATAATTTTTTGTTTTGGATTCCTTCACTTGGCCTCGTCTTCCTCAAAAAGCACTTCTTCCATCTATTTTTTCATGGCATATTTTTCTCCTTACTCCCTACTATACTGCATTGTTATATTCCACAGAAAAAGCTTTCTTATGTCTATCTTTGCCAAAACCCCAGGAGCCCCTTAAACATCACTTTGAAGGGCTCTTTATCATTTGGATGAATTTTCCTCTAATTGTATCCTTTAACTCCAAAAGGGGTTTGGGGACACACTTTGTATGAAAGATGCTATAGAAAACAAAGTTGCATTGCTGGTGGTTCTGCCTTTATATTTCGATCCACACAACTCTCTGCACACCAATTTGCTTTCTCTTTTCCAATACCCATTTTCTCCCAGGGCTAGTTCCTGGGACAGAGCTGTCTTCAAATAATTTAATTATCATGTGGCACACACCTTTTTAGCCCCCTCTGAAACGGCGTGTGATGTCTTCAGTTTACATCACTTGTTGGAAAACACTCCAAAGCACTGAAAAACTATTAAATTGTTACAGTATTGGATGCCAACACACAGGGCTATTAGTCTAATTCATCCTTCAGATCAAAGCCCACACAGGCAGCTCTCCTGCCTACAGCTATTTTCCTTTTACTTTCCTGCTTGACAGTAGTCCCTCGTATCCCTCTGTTCTCCTCTCTTTGAACATACACATTTTCCTTTAGTCACGGAAATATAATTTATGTCTATTATACCGCATTATAGACTGCAGATTGGGTCGAGCGTGCGTTACCGCCGGATCGTCTGCTCATTGTACGTCGAGTTTCCAAAAATAAATAAATAAGGAAGCCACCCCGCTTCACCAGGGAGGGAGAAAAGCCGAAGGGGGAGGACTGGGGGGCTGCAGGGGGACTCTGCTCTCAAAGTTGAATTTCCAGGCGGGGACCTTGAAGCACGATTTATTAGCATCGTGCTGTTTGCTTTTGTCACGTTGGGATGTGGCGGGGGAAGCACTGGCCCCGCTCCAGCCCGGACCACCCAGCGAGCCGCCAGCTACTGGCAGGCACAGCCCGGTGCTAAGGGTCACCCCAACTCACCAGCTCCAGCCCAGCTCTGCAGCCCCGTTGGGGGTGAGAGCAGCAACAACAGTAACACCCCACCCCACATCCCCCCTCCAAAAAAAGAAAAATAAAATAATTATATCCTAACAGACGGGCTGTCTGGGACGAGAGAATTGCAAAAACAATCCCCACCCCAACAGGGAGAGTGTGTGTGTACGGAGGAGAGGGAGAGTGAGGAGGGGGGAGAGAGGGAACGAGGCAGGCAGAGGGGAGGGAAGAAGGGAGGAGGGAGCCCACGCTCTGAGAAACATCACTCCATCTCTCTCACTCCACGGGAGCTGAGCAAGGAGCAGAACGATGTTTGACAACACACAGTACCCCTATAACTGCTTTAATTACGATGGCGATGATTACCCCACCTGTAGTTCTGATGAAGAGAAGAAATTCACCAGACCAGCGTACAGGTAAGAGGAAGTTTCTCCAAGTCCCCCAGCCCTGGGAGGGTTTTTGAGCTGTGGGACAGAGGGATCAGAGCACATGGGGCAGTGGGGCTCCTCATTCCATGCATGCACGATGGGACTGGAGCCACGGTGGGCACATTTCCCCCTTCCCGTGCTTGAAGTGCTCACGGTTTGTTTCGACTCATGTGGGGTCACAGTGCTGAGCCACCAGAGCTCAAAGGGTCTCCTCTGATCTCCAAGAGCCCCAGGAGAAGGGGAACTGGATGTGCAGCATGCCAGCAGGGGAGTGGGATGCAGACAGTGCCTGGTGTGGTGGGAAGACATGTGGTAGGCACTCCCGGAGCAGCTTAGGTCCATGCCTCGAGCAGGCAAGGCTGGTGAGGGGTCTGGTGAGGGGTCTGGTGAGGGGTCTCTCTGCAGCCTTTTGGCTCACAGAAAATTCTCTGATGGGGTTCGGGAGGTGGGTGATCTTCCTTTAACACCGTGGGACTCAATTGCCTGCAAGAGATGCCTGCGTCTCCTGCTGGCTACTGGTGCTGAGAGGCAGCAACTGCGCTCAGGGCTCATCCTGGGACATCTTGGGTCAGAGTGCAGGAAAGGAGAACTTTTGGAAGCAGGATCATGGACATACACATACCTGTGTGGTCCTAATAACAGTGTGTGGGGGTAATGTGATGGTGTAACTGCAAGTTTTCCTTTTTTCAGCTACATTGCCCTAATTGCAATGGCCATCCAGCAAAGTCCTTCAAATAAAGTCACCCTCTCTGGCATTTATGACTTCATAATGAAGAAATTTCCTTACTACAGATCAAATCAAAGAGCCTGGCAGAACTCCATCCGACATAACTTGTCACTGAACAGTTGTTTTGTAAAGGTAAGACCCGTAACTGTGTATTTACATACATACTGTGCATGGCTAAAAAAATTATGCAGGAATAGTCTCATCACTAGGAAGGAAGGAAAAAGAACAGCTGAGCCACAAGTCACTTAAATCTCCCTAAGCTGTCAATTACAGAGATAGAGTATATCCCCGTCTGATGCGTGCTAATAGATAACTAACAGAAGAGGCTGGAGTTTGCATCCTATTCGTATAATGAAAGAGAATAGGCATAAAAGTCTTGTCATATGTGTTTACACCATTCTTGAATGTAAATGAATGCAGATGTTAAGCAGCAACATCTGTAACACATACAAATACTGAACTGCCTTTAAATAAATACAGGTTCCCAGAACAGAAGGGAATGAGAAGGGGAAAGGAAACTATTGGAGCTTTGCAACGGGATGCGAATCCATGCTGGATCTCTTTGAAAATGGGAATTACCGGAGAAGACGGAGGAGGAGGAACATGAAAAAGGAACATAAAGAGCAGAGATCAAGCAGAGGGAAAGGGTCTTCGTCCCCTGATACATCTCCTACGGACTTTGCTTTAAACAGCACTTCCTCTTCTGAAAGCATACATGAAAGAATTGGCTCAGAACCAAGACTACTGGAGCCTCGTGGGTTTGCTCCAAACAGCACGGCCAGCAGGCAGAGCCTGAGCAGTTCCTCCCTAGCAAAATCAGATTCTGAAATAAAATTCAGCATCGATTACATTCTTTCAGCCCCTGACCCCTTGCCTGTCCTGAGATCTCAGTATAGTATGCAAGAAAACAAATATCACCTACTGGAGGCCCAGCAGATCAATCTCCAGCTCTGGACCATGTAAAGTTATTTATCCGTGGTAACAAAGTCCAGGCTGCAGTGCAGCCTGACATCACTGACATCAGCCGCCCGCACCCTCCTCCTCCCGAGCAGCGCTCAGACAGGGCTGCCCCTTCCCCAGCTGCCCTCTGCCTGTACCCAGAGAGCTGTGCTGTGGCTGAAGTAGAGAGAACTGTCACCGATAGCGGTTTTCGCCACGCTGAAATTCATCATATCCTCGCTTTGTTTTCTGAACTATCCCGGCCACCATCTGCCATCACAGAGTTTCCTTTCTCACGCAGAATCTGACAGAAGAGACTTGCTCCTCGCTCAGTGCTTTCTTAGAGACAAAGTGAATTTGATTCCACTTTCACTGGTGGAAATTAAGGTTAATTCCACTGAAAAGTATAGCTCAGCTCTCGAGCTGATCTGCAACAGCGTAATTCTGCCGATTCACGCTGGCTAAGAATGGGGAGGGGGGATTTGTTTCCTTACAACGAATCCCAGGAAATCACTCTGTCTTCTCTGAATTTTGATTTTAGCATCATGTCCCAAACTGTTGTGTACTATGCAGCTTTAATCCATTGTTATTTAGTAAACATAGCTATTAATACATGTTTAAGGTATTTTTTGTTGCTATTCAGAGCAGAATTGTTCAAACTGTAGAAGCTGTGTTCAGACTAACCCCACGAACACTGGTTGCAAGGCTGTTCCATTCCGGTGGACACCCATGGATGATGTGACAGAGACATAGGGTCTCCTCATGCCTTGATTTAAGAACAGAAATACCCCTCTCCCTTTGTACCACCAGAAATTGTCTCCAGATGCTGCAGGAAAGCCCTTGGCCACATTTTGTTCAGCAAGTACAAAGCGAGACCTGGGTTTGCAAGAAGCTGTATTCTGTGTCAGCCGAAGTCAGAATCCCACCTACCTGCTCTGAGACAAGCTGTATATTCCTACTAAAAAGGTTTTTATTGATTCTTCTTGCTAGCAATTGACAAAGTGGTGGTACCTGATGGGATTTCAGGAAAGCTGGTGAGATGAATCATGAACATGGAGCCACGTTAGCTCCTGGTCTCCGTTCCTAACGAAAGCCGTTCCAGCACCATTTACACACTGCGGGATGTTTTGGAACAGAACCTGAAGGACAATGCTGAACTCCGTGGAGCATTTAAGAACCTGTTTTTATGTAACTTGTTCATGAGAAATCGCTTCCCAGTACCTAACGGCAGCGTCAGCAGAGATGCTGCAAAGCCTTGGTTTTGGCTTGGCAACTAGAAACATGGCCTAAGGAAGGCAAAAAAATACAGACCAGGACTCTGGTGGTTTTAAGCAGCTATGCAGAGATAAAGTTATCTCTGCAACATGAGCTAAATGAAAGTATACGAGATAAGATTAAGCAAATTGTTCTAGAGGTATGCTCAGGCATGACTTGAATTTTTATGCAGAAGCTTTGACATTTCACTAAGTTATTTTACATTGTGTCTAATATATATTGTACATTTATACTATAAATTCTTATATATTGTTATTGAGAAAGGGAGCGCTATTACTGCACTTATATGTTGTAAAAATGCATGATGTATGTTGCCGTGATGCTGAAAGTCCTGCCGCGTGCTTACAATTCACCATCAGCAGTATTTCACACTGATCGGTAATAAATGCTTGTTTTTTTTGGGAAAACTAGACAACTTGCTGTCTTCAGGCATTTCCGTGGCACGCCAAAGTCTTTGCTTCTTCAAAAAAGGCGAAATGGAAAATCATGTCAAAGTCCCATCGCTGTGGGTCTTCTGAATTTCCAAGGGGTGAATTCTCGTGACCAAACTGTGCCTTCAAAGGGAGAGCTCAGTTCCTTGTGAATCCACGCTTATTCTGGCTGCTATCTGAGCACACAATGGGATGGGTTAGATCAGGTCCATGCACTGATTACATCGATGTTAGGAAATCTCTAGGGTAGGGTCACAGGTAGAGGGATTCTCATCTGAAGAGAGGTGAGACGTTGCTCCCTTGGTATGTACACGTGGCAGTACGTAGGTGTGGGAAGCATGTCCTCGGTGGGTACTGCATGCACTCACATGCGTGGTGGTACGTGTGCACCTCTTTCTTCCTCCCTACAGTGGTGTATTCAGGCTTTAAATGAGTCTCCTTTTCTTGATTGTTTTAAACGTGGCAATGCTGCTGTTCAGCTGATAGTTACAGTACACATCGACACTATATTTGAAATATATATATATTTTTTGTAGTGAAATGGGCAGGTGTTTTTTACTATTTGTTCTTTGTCCCTGCTTTTAGCAAAAGGTAACTAAATGACAGCAAAAGTTCCTACCAAACATACGTCTCACCCGGAGGAACACAGAGGGCCGCTGAGACCAATGGAGGAACCGTTATGGCTGCTAAGCAATGCAGCATAAATGCATTAGGAAAGGCAGAAATAGACCCATGGAGATCCAAAACCATTTACAATAAGATGAATTAATATTCACAAATAGCCATTTCCTTTGCTCACGGTAAAGTACCTGCTAGGAGAAACTGTCTTACCTGAATTTCTCTAACATATAATCAAAGAAATTTGTGTACAAATAGGTGTTAACATTTGTTTTGCAAAGGATATCAATCATATTTCAAAAAATGAAGGGACATATTTCAATTTACCCAGTATATTATATTCTGACGACTCCAGAAAGGTTTCCAGCACTTAAAGTGAATGGCATTTAATATAGAACAACATAACAGGGGTGAGGGCTAGACGTGACCTTATTCAAATGTCGTAGCCATTACAAAGCCATTCCCGGTGTAATTATAATTAAATACTTTATGCCTTTCTTGCAAATCCTCTGATCGATCATTGATATTAACATTAATATTGTATTACCCCCGAGCAAATGTCTCCCACACAAGTGTTATGGATCACCAGGTTTCCATTAACAAAGTTGTGAGCTATTGCCATATGCTGGCCGTGGATAAATTTACGTAAATTACCTTTTCTTGAGGAAGAGGGGAAAAAGTCTAGGTTTTTTTCTTTTTATCCCTGCACTGTGAGCCTGATGCTATTTCTTCAGCTCCATCTACAGCCTGTCAGCAATTTCTATACAGCTATCAGCAGAGAAAAATCCGATTCCTATTCCCTTTGCTGGGTGAGGGCAGGAGTCTGCGCCCCACTGATGCCATCACTGGGATGGCTGTGCACAGCAGACAACGTGAGCGATGGTATTGGTGTTTGGCCAAACTCCTCATTTTCAGGGGTCTTCCTAGCTGCAAATGGAAACTCAGGAGCCTTGGATTCCCTGACCCTAAAAGATGTGCTTCCCCTGGGGGCTGATGCTGGCTGTCCCAAGGCTGGTGCTGCCTGGCAGGGGAGAGCAAGCCTTTTGTCCTGTGCTTGTAGGGTCATAAATACCTTTGCAAAGGGAAAGGTAAGAGGTTTCTGTCTGGGGAGAAGCTAGGTTCTGCCTCGCTGAGGGACCCCGGGTATTTATTTATCCTCTTAAAGAAAGGCTTCCCGTGGTAAATGAAAGATTTCCATGGAGTTACAGCAGGTTACTCTGCAGCAATTTGACTTCCGAACACTCAGTTTCTTGGGTTTTAGTCTATTGTCACAGAAGCATTTTTTGCACAGCAAGTTGATCCTCTTGCTTCAGATTGAAATCCAAAGTACTTGGGCAAAGATTTAAGCACTTTTTTTCTCAACATCAACACAGAGAGGCCAGATAGCGCCCAACAGGGGCCAGCAGCTGACCTCTCCTGCAGGAACCTTCCCCTCATTGTGAGAGTACTAACACAAATCAGGACAGCTAAAACCAAACCTTTCATCTGTCAGTAAAGCCAAGTTACCTCATATCTCTGACAATCAGATAGACCTAAGGATTTGAATCCCATTAGCTTGCTATATAAACAGAAGCTGTGTTCAAGGAGTATTTGGAGGTCAAACCTCGCTGGAGAGCCAATGCTCCCCATGCCTTTGTTGCAAGGGCCCTTGTATTTCAGGTCTGTATTAACCCCATCCTGCAAATGAGCAAGAGGGCCCTAGTGTTACATCATGCACGTTCTCAAGAGGGAACCTAATCCATGTGTTTGCATCAAACCTATGCAAACAAGGCCTTAATCTTCACCTCTGGCAGTGTAACAGACCCCTACCTGTTATCACCCCTTCAGATGCCAAACCCAAAACATGGAAATCCTACGGTGTTCTTTCCAGTTGGATTCTTCTCTCTGGATCTTCCGGGCTGCATTGTCCTCCCAGCTGTGTGCAAATCTTTGCAAATCCATTAACTTTGGTCTGGTTACTTTTGGAATTGAAACAGCACGTGTGAAAATGAACATTGCATTTTGTACCCAATATCTCTACACACACAGTCTGCCAAAATGTGCCAGCAACTCATCTCTGAGACAGCATCCTTCGAGCAGCAAATGGTCCTTCCTCCTTATTCTGCCTCAGCATCCAGCTTCTTTCTCCAGAACATGGCTACCATTTGCACTGCAAGGCACAAAGAACCTACTGCATACTCTCCGTCTCTTTTTCACTGGGAATGTCCTTCACATTGCATGCCAGGTCATTAAATTAAAGATCTGGGTAGGTCCAAGCCCTACAGAACTCACACTGGAATTTTTTTACCCAGAGAGCTAACAAAATAACAAAGTAAGCTGTGCTCCCTCCCACCCTACTACAATGGTTGGAGGCAGATCCAACTGTGAGAATTTTGCCTGAGAAAGAACTCCAGGATTTCTCCCACTGTGAAATCCAGCTGTTAATTCAAACAGAAGGGATGGACCTGACCAGATAGGCCAGCTGGCTTGTTTCCATCCCAAAGTCCATTCTGTTCCACAAGTTCCTAAATTTATGGTTATAAAGGTCTTCCAAGCCCTTGTAACAGAGTATGGCATGCAATGTTTTTGTTATGGAATGCACGCTGCAAAGGAAAAACAAGGTTTGAATTTATCTTTCAAATGAAGATCCTGGAATCTCTCAGGATAAACAGTCTAAATTAGGAATCAAAACACCCCATGTTTCTCACCATAACTATGAAACTGAAAATAATCTTTTGCAGAGGACTGTCAGAGAAGAAAACTAGAAGTTGCAATAACCCAACCAAGTCTCTTTTTGAGATGAGTAATTCTGTGCTGCTCATTGTCAGTCCATTGTAGGGGACGGCAGCGTGTGGCCATGGGAACAACTTTTCATAGTGGGGGTACTTGCTAGTACTAGCACTTGGCCTTACAGATCCATGTATGTGGATTTAACTGCCCCCCTGAAGCTGCAGTTCCCATAACTGCTAATGGTGAAACACTGTCATGTTTTCCTTTGCCCAGGAAAAGAAATTAGGATGGAATCAACTTTCCTCTTGAGCCCAAAGGCTCTGCTGACCATTAGCCATCTGTCCCAAGCACATCTGCTCCAGTTGAAAATCCTTTCTGAGGTTTTCATGCCACAGATATTTATTACTACATCAAAATTACTTCCCATTTTCCCCTCTTCAGCTCGAGGCATGACACTGTGCTAGTATTGACTGCCACCATTATCCTCTGCTGCCACTTTCTCCTTCCAGCATGGACTCCATAGGAATGGGAAAAAGAAGCAGAAATGAATGTGGAAAATAGCAGGTGCAATGAGCTGTGTTTTGTGATTAATCTGTCTCAATCTTCATCAAGGCTGAGGGCTATGTGAGCAGTTAGCAAGCCCTGGGAGGCATTTTAGAACTAATCAGCCCATAACATTGTTCTGTGCTGGAACATCTGGGACTGGCTTCGTAGGTTGAATCCTGACTCTCCTGAAATGAATGGGAGTTTGCCATTGGGTTCAAGCGATCAAAACCTCATCTGCTGTGGCCAGGACCAGAGATTATTCAGATTAAACACCGTGTTGACTGCAGAGAAAATTAAATACCTTCTTTAAGATATTTGGTGTTTTCTCAAGACAAAGTAGCCGCTTGTTTCCACAGGTTTCTTCAGCTCTGTCTTTCAGCCAGACAAAATACTCCTTGAATTCAGTGGAAGATGTGTACAAACAGGGAAGAAGTTCCACAAAGCCCAAGGGCTGAACATAGCAAAACCAGATGTTGGCAGCTGGGGAGAGATTCCTGGTGCAAAGATGCCTGTGTGTTCTTTGAGAGTTTTGGGGCTGGTGTACACATCCAAATAAACAAGTTACACTAAGCTAATACCCAGACTTGGGATCTCAAATTTTCTTTCAACGGGAAACTGTCCCAAATCTGCTACAGTTTGGCAAAGGAGCGACACTGTATTACTTTCTATTTTGTTTTGCTGTTGATGAAATTACAGGAAAATAAATGTTTTCAAGATGATACATTGTGTATCCCTAATAAATACCAAGGGCATTTAATATAAACTATGGACACATGGTTTTCTTTGTTGTTCTAAGTAACCATTTCCTTTTAACCAAATGAAAAGCAAGTTGTGCTGTGATGCTGCAGATTATAAATTAGCAGCTCTCATATGGTTTTGTGCAATTGTTTCTCAAAGAGCTTTAGGCTACTTCAGACAAAAATTTAAAATAAAATATGAATTCATTGAACTGTAACTTGTGGTATTAGATTTATAACAAACAAAGGTAGGTCACACAATCACGTCACTGAAAGCAACATTTTAAAATTCAAGCAGCAACATTTTAATCGAGTTTTGGTTCTGGTTCTAAAGTCAAGAGGAAGCTTGGCTCTTCCTGCTTTCCTGCATGAAACCAAGGCAAGCCTAGACCAGGCGGAAAGCACATAGTGTGCACTTTGAGACAGGTGTGCTGTGGTGGCAGAAGAACTGGGGACAAGCTGAAATCAGGGCTGGCTCCAGCAGGGAGGCACCAGTCCAGAAGGGCACAGTGGGTTGCTGAGTGCCCCTGCTTGACTTCCTTCCTCAGCTACAGGAAGGAATGTGCTGCAACAGATAAACACCTTCTTTACTCCTAACTCTGACTCTGCATCATGTATGTCATTTTGCTCTGGGAGAGCAAATACTGTTCATGAGATCTAAACTCGACTACAATATCCTCTTGTAATGAATATTCCTATTAGCAAGTGAGTTTTCAGTATGCTGGGCTCTATGGGTACATGGACACGGCATGGCACACGTGAAATTGGTATCTCTGTCTTAATTCTGGGTTGCAATTACTTGGAGCTAAAGTTCAAAGTTTTTCCAACTGCCAGACTTGCGAGCTAAATTCTTGTACAGCTACTGAAATTGATTATCAGGCTTCCTGTTTCCTCACTTGTGATCCAGTGATATTGACATACAGTACAAGGAAATTGCAATCTGAACTTGAGTAGCAATAGCTAGAGGCAATTACAGAAGGAGTATTGCTGGTGGTGGCACGTGGATTCCTTTATTAGATTTAACCATATTCTGATTATAACGCATTCATTTGAGATAGCAGGAAATTCTGCATTTTGCTGTTAAACTACAGCCAAGAAAACACTTCAGTTTGTTTCTGTATTTCAGGCTTTGCACTAGAACAGCACAAGAAGAAAACCTGGCTCCAGAAATTCTGATCCATTTTGATCCTAACAGGGGCATTGCCTCAGGGCAAGTCATGTTCTCCCTGCGCATTCACACCCCCATCAGCAAGGCAGTACTGAGAGTTCATCTCTGCAGAGCATTTGTTTTGAAATATGCTATCCATAGCAAGCTCATCTTATTAACCTTCTATATTCTCTTCACTTGCTTTCACCTTTTCTGCCTCTGCTTTAGAACCTGAACAATTCACCCCTGCTGTCAGTGACCAGCTGCCGCTGACCAGTTTGCACGTGTACAAGCCATCAGCTATCTTTCTTTCCTGAGACTTCAGGAATGAGAACTGTAACAAATGCAACAATAAAAACATTAAAAGAAAAAAAAAAAGAGAATGAGGATCAGAGCATAAGGCTCGGATTTGATTTTTTTAAAATAATCTTCTTCTTTCTCATTTCCAATATGACGTAAAGCACACCTATGTCTCCAGCTAAATGTAGGAAACTTTCCAACCTCTGTCACATATTAACTCCTACTACCACCCACATAAGCAAACTTTGTGTCATTAGAGCAAGTGGAAGAATTTTGCGCCTGGTTCATTTCATAAAGACCCACAAATACATTTTGCTGGCAGTAAAAAAAAAAAATGAGCAGAGGACTCCTGGAGTTTCAAGTGGAGTCCCTAGAACTGGGGACGATGGTACTGCAGTGGGTAATTAAATCAGCCTCTGCACAGGATTCCTATACTGCCAGGATTCTTGTTCGAATGCCAGAATTCTGTGCAGGAGCTGAAAATAGCTTTTGCCACAGCAAAAAGTTCCTGGATGCAAAACTGGATGCAGAATCCAAGCTAGATCTTCTTGAGACAATCCAGCCCTATTAGGAGAGAGGAGCATTCAATATCCCCGATTCCACAAACACAGAGCTTTGATTTCGCCTTTGGAGAACTTTCCCATGCCAAGCCCAGCTGGTTAGTTAGCATTTGCTACGCACCTAGCCACAGTGCCATCCTGAAGTAATGACCCATGGCCGTCCGTTACACGGAGGCTGAGAACAAGTGGATTGTCATGGATCGTGGCTTCGTGACAGGCCAACCTTTACCAGAGAAAAGTTCAGCCCGAGTGGGAAAGTTGATGGGTTTTTCCCTTGCCTGTGTGATTTGTGAGAAAAGTGCTTCTGTTAATGAGCTCTCCTCGCCTCTCTCCTTCAGGAGTCCCCGGGGCTCTGCATGTCTGCCTGCCCACCTGCAGCAAAACGTAGGGGTGTGTGTGAACGAGGCAGATAGAACCACACGGTAATGACAGACATCCTTACCTGCAGCCACTGCCCAAGGGGTGAGGTAGCACATGTTGGGGCTGCTATGAACTGCAACAAGGACAAAGTATAGGACTTCCTATCTCTCTGCAATACCAGATGTTTGTAATTCAGACAAGAGTGCAGCTGTAATGAACCCAGACTTTTAAGGCTTGGAAGCCTTTGGTGATCCTTAAGAAAAATGAGTGCTTATGAGAGTAAGGAAGCTGATCTGCCAAAGCATGATAAGAATGATGCTTCTTAGTGAGGTTTTCCTTCCTCCAAATGGAATAGAGTGGAAATTTCACCACTACCATAAGGTGTCTGGGACAAAATAAGAGAAATTCAGAACAGCTGTATAGATGCAACAAAGCCCATCCATGTTCTCAAAGCTCTTAGGCTCAGCCTATCTCTGGCCCCGACCAAGTGGAAGAGGAACACATCTGGGAATTGGACAAACCTGCCCTACCTTCCTCAGCAGCCCTGTGGAGCCAGGCTGTGCAATGCTCAACCAGCTTCTAATCCCTTTGTGCTTGCAATACAAAAGTTAATGGGAATTTCATGTTGATTAAATGTGTGTAAAATGCTGCTTGAAATAAAAAGTTCCCAGTTAAATGACTTTTCATCACTAAAATTAGTTTAAGTCGCATAATGTTTTTCTTGTTAAAATAATTAGTCCTCAGTTAGGGTCATTTGGAAGACTAGCTTGGTTACTTAAAGGCAGTGTTGTGTTTTATTCAAGAAAGCTTTGTATTTGAATTATTTCCACAAAGTGATGCAGATAATTGCTTAATGCTTAGTCATTCCAATACATAGTCTCTCAGCATCTGAACACCATTAATGCAAAGCAGAACTTGGCAAAACTACCCATCATTATTATTCCCCCAATCTTTTTAGAGACAAAGAAGGAGCATTACAGACAATGAGGTAGACAAACTTTCTAATTTTCACCTGCAGATTGATCCAGAAACAAAATGTATTCCTCCAGCTGCCACTTTGGGACTGCTTTCACCTCACCTGGGTTTAATGCATTGCCTTTTAGCCAACTTCAAACCCAGTCAATAGGTGTACCTTGGTTTTGGCACCTCTCATATTTCCCCAGATAAATAACTACACTGAACAGAATTAGGACCTAAGATTCCTTTGTTTTTTTCATGAAGGTTTCTTGGTTTGTTTAAGTATTAGAGTGCAAAATAGGCCTTTTTCATTAGCTGTTTGATCATGGTGGGAAAAGCTATTAATTTAGTTGGTTCCCTGCAATGAGCTCTGGGGTTGCTACCAAACCACAAACTGATGAAAACAATAAATGCTAGACTGTATTAACTGTAAAGGTTAATCCATAAATCAAAGGGAAATGTCAGATGCCTTTTAACATTGATTGAGATGTAATTTGGTGTTGGTAGTGATACGTTTGTTTCATAAATTCACAAATGCACGTGATTCCAGGTACGAGTCCAGGTCTTTGTAACTTAAAAGAAATTAAGTAATCTGTTTTATTTATATGGCCATATAAAGATTGAATATCTCATCCTGTTTCCATTACGATATACCACTGACTCTAAAACAAGTGAATAGTACCATCCAAGTCTTCTTCCAGGGCTCTGTGTTGGGCTCAGTATGAAAATGAATGCGCTCTTGTTTTTCCTGAAAGTATGCCATTACCTTAAGTATGTTTGAGGCAGTTGTTCTTTTTAATTCTTGCTTTTGATCCATGTTTTTTGAATTACAGCATAAGAATCAGCCTTTGTAGACGTGTACTCAGAAGTACAGAACATATTTTCTGTATTATGGATACATCATATTTAAATCCATAATATAAAACAACAAATATGAGGAGGAAATACCACAAATTAGATCAGAATGGAACGCAGCCGCCGATGCCAAAACAGCAAGGAAAAGATCATTATGGTCACTCACAGAAATGTTTCTTTCCACCACTCTTCATGAAAGAAATGTGAGGCCACGCAGTTCTTCACTCAGCACAAATGAGAACAGGCCAATAGACCTCAAAATACAAACAGATAAGAACAACCCTTCACGCTATATATGTCCAAGGAAGTTGCAGAAGAAGGACCTCAAGGAGAGGAGTATCACTCCCAGGTCACTCTTAGCCCCAAACTGAAGGCCCCGAGCTCTTACTAACTGGTGCTTTGGTGGGCAAACCACTGGAGACTGCCAAAGATGGGAGTATTCTGCACTTCCAAAAACTGCACGGTCCTTGGATCAGTCCTTACGCCTTGTTTCTTTCTCAAGAATCACAAGTGATATAGATGAACACAGTAATCACTGAGAGAAGTCCGTGGGAGCAGTGCTTTAAAGGCAGTCAGGTAGAAGATCACAATCATTTGCTTCTGCTTCATTTAGCGGAGCCATGAGTGGGAATGCTTTCCCCCGGATTCCTGAAGGGCATCGACCCAAACAGGCATCCAGAACGCCTTAGTGAGATTAAGGCACAGGATGATGTGAGATTTGGTCAGTTAAATAGTGCCCTAACTTGTCTTCCTGCTGCAGTAACTGCAATTTCAGCAATGGAGAACGGCCATGCATCTTGCATGTCCCGTGCGGACGTGCCATTTAACCCCTGATGGCTCCGAGCCATCCAAAATTTAAAGGGTGATTTTATTGCCACTTTTCCGCTGACCGCGCATGCATACAAAGACGAGAGAAAGCACATCCTCATTGTACCTATTTTTCATCTTTGCATACAAATGCCTGCAGGAGATGAACCACATCCTCAGCTCATGAGTATTTTTCCAGTCGTATTTCATACGCTACCAGCAGATTTTGGCCTATATATAAAATGGGGGGAGCACAGAGTAGACCCCTGCATTGAGAGGGCACCAAATAAAGGAAAATATCATGGAGCTTAGTCGGCTTCATCTCCTGTTGCCCCATGGCAGCTCCAAGGCACGCAGGGAGGCTGAAAGGGCTGCAGGAAGGCAAAGAGCATGGGGATGGAGAGGCAATGCGATCAAACATGCAGGGGCTCTGCAAGCAGGGTGGGAGATCCGCAGGGTGCTGGTACTCGCTAAGCCCTGGGGGCAGGCTGCTGTGGCTATCTAAATTAGGTCCTCGGAAGAGGGCAGGGAAGGAAAGATGCAGCAGGAGATTAAGACCACCCTGACCTCCAGCCAGCTCCCACGGTTCTGCATTCTGTCCTGAGAAGGAAGCAGAAAAATGTCTTTGTAATCTGAAGCGCTGCAGTCAAACATGAATCACAGTGCCACATGCAGGAAAAGCTTTCTGATAAACATTACAACTTCTTTTGCAAATCTTCAGACTAAAATAAGTCCAGCATGCTGTCAAAGCCCTGTCTGTAGGTTTCTTTAGGTTTTGGCTTTTTCTCCCAAAGTAATATCATACTTCACAGATTTTTCAGCTACATTTACCCTATTAATATACAGTACTATAATCAGAGGTTCAGCACTCCTCACCTGCAAGGATGGAATTATAATGAGCGTATAATGAGCTGCTCCACATCCACTGGTTCCTGTGCTTCAACAGCTCCAAACTCTTCAGTATAGATGGTGGAATCCTGCTGATTCACACGGCTATTGTCTCTGGGAATAAACAAAAGTCACATTAATATTCAGTGTCATTTACTCATATCCTAATTGGAAGGATTGCAAAATAAACTACAAAGGCAAACACAAAAAGGCACATGACTAGAGTAAACCTCAAGGACATGAATAATGGAGCATTGGATGGAGAGGAACCTCTGAAACCACCAGCTTTTGGAAACTCCTACACTCCAACTGTCACACAGACAAAATACTGAGGCCTGCTCTCCTACCAGTTGTCACGGACACATTCTTGTCATACTAGCTTGTATGAATGGTGAGGATAACATTAACAGGGCAAGAAAGTTGGCAGAGGCTTGTCTTGTTTTGGCTTGTCTTGGCTTAGCATGGCTTGGCTTGGCTTCTCTTCTCAATGAGAGGAGAGCTGCCCTATTGGGCCTAGAGCTTCAGATTTATCCCATGATGATGGGTTTGACTGGACAAAGGTGAGTGTTACCAGACTTTCATAGCAGTCAGCTGAGGATAATGAAAAATTCCCTCCTGCTCCATCTTCAGCCCCTGGATGATCTCAGCTGAAATCTTCAATCACTGAAGTGCACAAGTGAGCTTTTCCAAATTAAGGGCACCACTCTGCTGAGTTCCGTTCTCTCTCTCCTTGAATTTTGTGCAGGGAGCAGAATCCCTTGCCCAGTTTTAAATGTCTGAAATCTTGCATGAAAAACAAGAAGTATACTTTAAACATGTGAACGAATTAAAGGGAGAGGGCAAGGCAAGTGTGCAGTTCCTCAGCCTTACAGAAGTTGTAGTCTTCATTCTAAGCTACTTCCCACACACTAATAGGGACACATGCTGGCAGGGGATCGTCTTCACAGCGGGCACAGCTTGCTGGATCTCTCCCACACCTCAGGCTCTTCTTTTCCTAGGCACCAGACAGAAGCACTGAAGACATTTTTGTCCTTACCAGCCAAGAAATCCTCATAGAAACCTCTCAACAACTTGGGTGAACCACATTTTCTGCTAGAGGAACCTACCCAAACTGAGATACTGAAGATTCCTTAAGATAGGTTTTAAAAACTCTTGAGTTCATCTGTATCTTAGCAACAGCTCCGAGGTCATGTCCCTTGTCCCTTGGCTAGACTAACAGAATTTCTAAAATCTGGTATTTAGCAGGGAAAAATTTCCAGCTCACACAAGTTTGAGTCCTTTTTTTGGCACGAGACACATCCAGTACCATCATCTGTGATGTGCTCTTCGCTTGCCAGCACTGCAACCTGGTGAGGGCAACAGCACTGAAGTCCCCGGCCAGAGCTGACAAGTCTAAGGAAGGGACCGATGTCATCGCACTTGGTTACAGAAAAGCAGCTGAGAGGAAGGTTGCCTGCAGCAAGAACAGCCAGGCTGAGACAAACTCTCCCATTGTTTGGGGTCATCTGGTCTGCAAATTGTTTCACATGAGAAAATTAGGTTATGGCAAACCAGCTTCTTTGGAGTAATTTTTTTAATCCAGCATTAAAAGGATGGAAGTAAATCGTAAATCTGGAAGCAATCACACACACATCACTAAGAAATGCTCTGCCTCAGTGCAAGAGAAACAGAATACATCAGTGCTGATTGGCCTGAGGTATCTCCCCCTCAAAACCCATGTCCCAGACAAGCTAAATGTTTCATTAATTAGGCGCTAACTATGGTTAAAATTAGGAGGGCTGCAAGGATCTCTCCTCTTCCTTCAGACTAATCCTCTGATTAAAAACAGGGCCCCTAGTATGGGCTCGCAGGGTCACTTCGCATTGCTGGTTTGCATTTGCTGAGGTTGGGTTTTGAATCAGCATGGTGGAGTGTGTGTGGCAGAGCGGGATGTGATTTTGGTGCCAGAACAGGGGCCAAGCAGCGGGAGTAGCCGGGAGGAAGGGGACACTGCTGCTAGCACGGTGTATGATGGATGTGCATATACCCAACTGCTCTCATGGGTCCTCATAAATCCCAACTGTGTGTGAACAAAAATCGGGCAGAGCTCACCACGGTCCTTGAAGGGAACTATCTCCAGAGAGGGCAACTTAGGAGATCTACCACATCCTTTATGCCCCTTCTCCGGAGATGCCCAAGGCCAGGCTGGATGGGGCCCTGGGCAGCCCAATCTAGTGAGTGGCACTGCATGGCAGGGAGGATGGAACTGGGTGGTCTTTAAAGTCTCCTCCAACCCAAGCCATCCTTTACCCACATGCCAGAGGCTACAGCTCCCACACGCAACCCCCATAGAGCAAGGGACACCTTGTAGGAACCCATCTCCCCCAAGCTGCTCTTTGCGTTGGGATGCCATCTCCAGATTCACCTCTGCAAGGCAAAACAGAAAGCAAGGCAACACTCCAGCCAGGAAGTTGGGGGCTTGAGGATGCTTTTTCCCTAGGAGAAATTTGAATTTTAACTCTATGCAAATCCAGCAGTTTTGCAGCATCGTTCTCCTCAGCAGGAATAGCATGGAGATTTCAGGGCCACTTACTTGTTAAGAAGAGAGAAGTTCTCTGTCCATCCATCCAAAGTGCTGTCAAACTGCGATATTAATCAGAAACTAATGGTTTTGGCAAGCCATTGTGTCAAGAAACAAAAGCAAACCTGGCCATTGAGGGAAAGCGGTGAGGGAAGCGCACCAGAAAAGAAGACAATGGGGACGTTCTGTAGTAACCACAAAACCCCTAGTTTTCTGCCATATTCTGTTTTCCATAAATACTGGCCTCTCTTTAATGTAGAGCAGCCAAGAGTGGCTTATATGAATTCAGCCTCCCTAACTAAGAGCTTTAATCAAGTATAAATAAAATTACCATGACAGACAATAATAAATATAAATTAACTGTGCTGAGGTACACTCTAGGACATTTCAACAAACTAGAAAACCATGAAAGGCCACTGAAAGGCAGATTTTTCCAGGCAAGCAACCACCGTCTCATTAGGTGTAGTGAGCAGCATACAGAGAACACAGGAAGGATGGAGCCTGATTTACGGCATCCAACACATTGAGAATTGAACCCAAGGACTGCTTAAAATACTTGTGATTTTGCTCCAGTCTTTCCTCCCAGGTCAACACCTTCTCCACATTTTGGGTTTGTTCCATTTGTCATCTGAGAATGCAGGATGGATTGGGACATACTGAACAATATTTTCCCCATACATCCAGATAGGTGAAAACAACATTCTCATAAAAAGAAGCTGAAATTGTCACATAATGACTTAAATCCAGGAGGTGAGACATACATCAAATACAATGAGATTGGCAGTGAGATCCAAAGGGCAGGAACGTCTGAGGGTGTGAACGAAGCAGGATGCTGCAGAGAGATCGTGAAGTTCCCACGCCCTGAACCTTGGTTGGCAAAGGAGCTTTCTGAGAAAGCACCAGGGGATGAAAGTCTGCTAGGAAAGAGCACCTCATCTTCAGCTTTGAATAACACGGTGTCAGGGACTTGCTTCCAAAGTGCAGAATCAATAGGGACAGGGCCCACGCACCAGACCTCCAGGCAGCAGAACTGGTCATACAATGCTGAAAGAAGGGAATTCGGTTTCCTGAGCAGCTTTGAAATATGGTGTTCCATCTGATTTTTTAACATAAGTAATTTGGAACTGAAAAAAAATATCTAAAATTCCACTTCAAACATTCCAAGCAGAAATCAACATGATATATTTAATTTCCACTATTCCTCCCTCCTTGAAGCACAAGCATGTTTAGATCCATCTCTAAATAGAAGTTCCAGCAAAAAAATGTTGGAATCGAAGCAAAGTAAATCTTCGTCTTGAGAACGCCGCAAAGCAAAGGTTAGAGCATGGTGAATTACTGTTTTGAATTATTGTTATTAGCCATCATCTTCTCTTGGCTGAAGCACCTGAGAAATCTGCCTTAATTTACAAGCCTGTCAGAATGACTCACGTCCACGTTTTTTTTCCTTTTTGCTCATTAAATATTTCACCACAGACATTCCCCCAGTTCACATCTCAACACCTCACCAGTCCTGACCCTGTTTAACTTGTGAGAGCTGAATCCTTCCTAGCGGGGATGGTGGGAGGCCGGAGACACACCAAGTAAACAGCGCCTGTAACATTACCCCACATTGATACATTATTTTAACTCTCCCACCGTGCCAGGGAACTTCTCAAAGTGCACGACCTTGGTAATGAGATGCTTTGGTGCCCTGCCAGATGCAAACAGGGAGCTGAAAGTCAAGCCATGGTTTCAACGCTGATTTTTTAATTGATAAAATTGTTATTTCTTGCTTTTCATGGCATTGAACTTGCAGTGTTTGCTTAACATACTTAAACACACCAATATTAATGTGTATTAACATGTGTTTTTACAGAAAAAAACAGGGTGAACTATGCTGAAGGAAAGGTGCTGGAGTCACACTGCTGAAGTTCAGCTCTTGAAGAGGAAAGTCCTGATGTTATTTCAGCTGGAACAGCTGCTGGGTTCACCACTGGCAGCTTCCCTTGCTGAGAGCAGCACCCACTCGATGGCCCTGAGATGCTCCCAGTAACACTGCCAGTAATTTCAAGGGACATTTTTCTACCTGCCCAAGCTGAGAAACCATCATGAAGTTCAACCACCACCAGCACACCCTACACAAAGCCCAGCCCAGAGACAGCTCTCTGCAGCCTGGAGATGGAGCCGGCTCTCTCATGACCATGTATAGAAAGGGAAATTGTGCTGTTTCCATTGACTGCTCGGTAAGACCATACGCGCTTTGGGATCTGGCAGCTGGAGATCTCCACTCTCCCAACAATGGAACAACCAAAAAAAAAAAAAAAAAAAAAAAGCTTGTAGTAAAAAATCCCATCAGAGTGACGGAGTGAAGCTCAGCCCGCACACAGGAGGCCAAGCCGTGGAGCGCTCCCAAGTTTTTCCATGTCCATGTGCCAAAGTCTGTGTTGGCCTCATGGACTTTTTCTTGCTCATGAGCGCAGTTCAAAAGAGTGAGTCTTGCTGTGATTAAAGCCCTATTATCTTCTGAGGAGGGTTGTCGCAGGCTTTCTCGGTGAATGATGGTGTTTTCTGGCTGTTATGAGTGCTCAGACGGTTCCACAATTCGCAAAATAAAAGAAAAACATTCAATCCCCATCCCCAACTTTGGGGGTGGGGGGCTGATTTGGGCAGAAGCACAGTTGCTTGTTGGCAGAAGTTATAACATGATGTGAATCATAAAAAAGGCACCAGGGTCAGCAGACAAGGGGGAGGTGAGGGCAGCGGAGCGACTTTGGGGTCCAACAGCTGTGTGCTGGGAGGGGTGAGCTGCCTGCTGGGCCTCATTTTCCTCATAGGGTCTCCTTTTGCTCCCTTGTACTTATAACCATCCACGCACAGATATTAGCCTAAAGGATGGAAGGGTTTAGACCATCGCAGTCCGGTCATTTTTCAGACGGGTCAGTTGCTATTTTTTGAATGAAAAGAAAACACAGGGCAAAAACTAATCTGAAATCTTTTCAGTCAAAAAGAAAAAGAAAAAAAGTAAGGGAATAATTTTCATAGAATCATAGAGTTGCTTGAGTTGGAAGAGACGCTCAAAGGTCATCTAGTCCAACTGCCCTGCACTGAGCAGGGACACCCGCAGCTCCATCAGTGCTCAGAGCCCCATTCAGCCTGACCTCCATGGGGACAGGGACGGGGCACCACCACCTCTCTGGGCACCCAGTGCCTCACTGCCCTCATTGTAAACAACTTTTTCCTTATATCTCATCTAAATCTGCCTTCTTTTAGTTTGAAACCTTTTCCCCTTGTCCTACCACACAAACCCTGCTGAAGAGTCTGTCCCCTTCTTACTTATGGCCCCTCCAATACTGAAGGCTGCTCTCAAGTCTCCTGGGAGCCCACTCTTCTCCAGGCTGCACAGCCCCAGATCCTTAATGAATTTTAATGAATTAATGAATTTCAAAATAGATTGTTTCAATGTTTCTTACATGAAACATTTTATTCTGAAAAAAACTTTACTGTTCTTGTTTTTGATGCCTCCCGAAGTTCAACTCTTTGACTTCTTGTTTTGCAAACAGTGGTTTTCTTTTCATAAAAATCACTTCTCAAGCCCTTAGAAGGATAAACAGCCTGAAAATGAAAGGCTGAAATGACTGCATTTTAAGTCAAACAAAAACATATCTGGTTAACCAAAATGAAAAATTTGTTTTTTCCCTGTTGGGCCTCAGAAGCACCACAGGTCCTTCACACCCCCACGTCTACCCGTCAGTGGCTCTCCTCCCACATGCTGAACTCTTTATAGGGCAGGAGGGCAGGCGCTGAGCTGTTTGGCAGCAGGGGACAGGCTGTTCCCATGGTGGTGGGAACGTGGCAGCCCAGCTCGGCTGGTGCCTGGAGGATCTCTTTGTTCAGGAAAAGGACAGGCGGCCCCAGCTTGGTTTGCTCTGAATTAAGCCAAGGATGACACAGCCAAGATTCCCAGTGACATCCCTTGCAACGGAGGGGAGGAGGAGGCTGCCTCAAAATGGGGCTCATTGCAGTGGGCTGGATGCAGAAATACGCTTTGTATGTTGTCTACATAAAATACTCCCCTGAGGGTTTCCTCCACTCATAAGCAAGTTGTAGTCAACACACTCATTGCTGTCTAAACATGATTCGTCTCTGTTGGTGCTGCTTTCTCAACTGGGTCAGCTGAAAGTTGCCATAAGTGCCTCACAGCCTGCTCATTCCTGTAAGTGGGCTGTGAAGGGGATGGAGGGTGATGAAGCATAAACACTACATTGGGATGGACTCAGTTCCCACTCAGAAAAGACCCCCAAGGAATCACGAAATGGTGCTTTGTGAATAGGGCAAACAGGAGAGGCATTAGAGAGTATCAGACATTAGGTAGTTTTGTTCTCAGACCTAATCCATAGCACAGGAAAATATGAGCCACGATCCCTGCTCTTATCCTCGCTCTCAACACAGGTCCTTTGCCACGGGAAGGGGAGACGAGCAAGACTGGCACCCCAGCTTAAATCCTTGAAACCTGGTTGGTTTAAATGGCTAAGGAAAGAGAGGTGAGATAGAGGCCAGTGTCAGCTGAAAGGAAAACTGAGGGCAGGTGTGCATGGCTCGGATGCTTGGTAACTACTTCTCTGCTCAAATGTGCTTGGTGGTTGTGGAGAAACCAGACCTGGTTGTAAACGGGTAAGAGAGTCCAAGCGGGACACACACTGCAGAGGATTTCCCAACCCACTGACTACAACAGTGAGCAGACTTGTGAAATAACCCAAATACAGGCTTTGGAAGCTTAAATGTAGTCCTGTGGGCTCCCAGCAGTAGTAAGGCACCTGGCTTCCCTTCTCCTCTCTGCAAATCTCTACTACGTGTGTTTTAAGGAGATGCAAAGTAGCGCTAAAGCTCAGCAGACAGCTGCCAGGAGAATTGCCCTGCGGTCTGTCCCAGCAGGTTCCCTTCCATCCCACGTCTTGCTATCCAAACAGCAGAGCACAGCATTGCGTGTCATGGGGTTACAGCTCTCCAGCATGATGGCAAGTCCCCATAACCGGAGGGGTTAACGGGGACAGCTGCTCACTGTGCCCCCTGCATCCTCAGGGACAGGAAACACGTTTTGTTGTTGGAATGCCCATGGCGTTGCTGGTTAGAGGGGGATTACCAGATGGTCACCTTTAAATATCCTGGAGAGCAGTTCATAGGTGACAATTCAGAATGAAGAAGTTACTGCTGTGGCAGCTGCAGGAGCCTTTTGTCAGATTTCGCCACTTGGTGGCAATAGTAGTAAAGGTTTGAGACAAAAGATTTTTCTGGAAGCTCCCAAGCCATTCAAACTATAAACCAGGCTGCATTTCAGTCTACCTTGTGGCATAATATAGCTCTATTTTTCTGTCTGGAGAGATCAGCTGTCACAGCTACCTTATTAGAAACTGTGTCCACTTCTCATCCTCACGTATCCGTGAGAACTGCAGATGATTCCAAGATTTCTTTGAATATCTTTTTTTTTTTCCCTTCTACCATCTCCAAAATGTATAATTGCAGCTTCTGCGAAATGTTAATGCACAGAAGGTTGTATTCTCACGACTGAGAAAATTGCAACATGCAAGTTTGCTTTAGCAAATGAGGGAGACTTCCAAGCACAAGAGTTGCCCACATGTTCCAGTAAGGTCAGATATTTCCCTACCAGTTTGATTGCCAGCAGAAAAAATAAAATTAAAAAAAAAATATGACTTCATCCCCAAAGTGGTGCTCTGCCATCCATTTCTCCCAAAACAGGAAAGGAGAATAAATCCAGAGTCAGTTGCTAGTGGAGACTGACCAATATTGCAACATCCCTTCAGCAGGTACAAATGAGCTCCTGTTATCTGCGTGCAGAAAAATGAATGCAGTGCCGAAGTTCCCCCTCCCGTGGGGCAGAGCAGGGTCACCTGTTTGCACCACCACGGTGTGCTGGTTTTGCTGGGGGACAGAAGCAGCGAGGAACAGGGTGCAGGTGGTATTTTGGGCAGCCAAATAATGATGCGCATTGTATTGCTTCCGAGAGCCTTGTGTCCCATAGATGGGGACACCACGGCCATGGCAAAGGGCTGCAAGAGTGCTGGTACATCCATTATGGCATGAGGTGAAGCACAAAGCTGGATCGCCTCTCTCGTGCAGGAATTACAACGCAACTGCACACACACCAGAGTTAACACCCCATTCCCCTGGGAAGTGCCGGGGATTTATGGCCCTCCTGAAGCCCCATGCAGCGCTGTCTGGATCAGCAGCGGCATTTCCTGGAGCACCTGTGTTTTTCTTGGAGGTCTCTCATCTCTGTGCCTACCAGACCTGATGTTGCTTATCTTTGGCAATTAGATCAGCTCATATCTGCTGGACTGGAAGGAATGATATAAAAACATACCATCCTACACCATCTCGAGTGACCTGCCGGGAAGCAGTTTATTTATATGTTCCAGGCACTCTATTTACTGCACGAGTAGACAGGTGCAGATTTAGCAGGGAAGCCCCCATAAAGCACTGGAACCCTCCTGTCACCCAGTCTCATTTGTGGCAGGAGTAGCACACTGCTGTGTCACTGAGGCCTGGCCTCTTTGGCCACTCTTTTGATGAAGGCCGCACACATCCTGGCTAGCAAGATGTGGCTGTCACACTCTTATTGGCATCAACACCTAGGAGTATCTAAGGTGAAATGAGATGTCACCTGAGTCAGGCTTTTTAAAATAGCAATTGAATAAAAACCAAGGCCAACGGTCAGGTGGAGCAAGACTGTCTATCAGTCCAACACCTTCTGCTGCCACTCCTTGGAAGCGAACACATGAAACCAACAGCCTAGATTGCGCCATCTCAAGATATCCACAGTGCATCGCTGTCCCCTGATGCATCACACCTGTCCAAACCTCCACACTGTGCTGTTACTTCCCCATGCAGCCTTCAACAGCCACTGTGAAGCACAGTAATATCACTGAAGTCCATAGGACCATGGCCATTCAACCTCAGCTGAGTGCTTGGTCCAAGCATCCGTGGTGGCATCAGCTCACACAAAGCCCTCAGAGAATCAGAGAATCATTAAGGTTGAAAAAAAGCACTAAGATCATCTAGTCTATGACCAGCCCATCACCACCATCCCACTAACCATGTTCTCCCTGCAGCTGTTGTGCCTGTGTGTGCAGCTCAGGCTGTCCCAAGCTCTGTTTTGGAGATAAAACTGTTTGCAGTTCGAATGTTTGATGCAAGATGATTCCAAGAAAGGAGCCATCAGTTAAATTGATCTCTATGTCTGAGTAGGAATCTTGGCTGAAATCTTTCCCCGTGAATCCAACAACAACAGCACATCAGTTACTCCAGTGGATTTCATTTCTCAACCCTTTAACATGTAATTCCTGGACAGATGCCCTAAACTGTACGAGAAAAAGCTCTGCTTCTGGCCACTTGAATTGCATAAGAGTGCATGCCTACTGCTAAACCATGTACAACCAGTTATTTGTGCCGTGCTTGCCCCTGCCACAAAGCCTGCAGTCTCAAGGGGCCAGTATTTTTGTATTGGTTTTCCTAAACAATTAATATAAATCACTCAGGAAAGACCAGAAAAGAATAGTGTTGGAATCTCTTACTGAAACTGCCTCATTTGAGCAGGTTAACAATTACTACACATGAAATAGTATGTCAGAGCTGAAACTCCGAGGTATGCCTGCAGGTTATGTGACTGCCTTTGGAACAAGACACAGGAACCTACTTGTCTTGGACACCTCTGGAGATGTCCCTTGCCTCAGAGGGTTTGGAGGCTTTCACCCTTGCTCAGGGCAGAACAAATCCCTCAGTATTGTTCTAATATTTGTGCCTTTAAATGAATTATCTTTTTTTTTTTTTTTTTTAACCCAAGGTCTGTGAATATGCTGAAGAGCATAAATGGAAGCTGTTCAAATAGAAGAAATCAATAAGGCAATTTAATGGCTTTATATCGCGTGTTTACAGGTAATTGATATTCGATTTGTCCTTTAGGCAACTGAACAACACACCTAGGAAGTTGTAGAGAATGTGGAGTCACTGTCCCTGTTATGCTACAGCACTAACTTATTTATTTATTTAATGCACTGAAATAGTTTATGCTTCAGTATGACACTCATATGAGCAACAGTTCCCGGGAATTTTGTCTTACAGACCTTCAAAGTGCGTACCGGTGCCGTGAGTCAGCAGTGTGTGCCCTTTGTGTATCCTGACCAACAGGCAAAGGCCGCACAGCCTCACGCTGCCCGCACCTGAAGCTGTCCTTAACCATCGTCCTTTAGGTGCGTGTCACTGAAATCAGGCCTGTCAGATGTTTTATTGGCATAAATGTCATTAGGCCTGCTGTTAGGCTGCTTTGCAAATGTTACTTCTGGTCTTTCATTAGACAGAAGTGACTCTTTCCAAAAGATTTCCCTTTTCATACATCAAATAGTGTTCAGCAAAAACCAGTCTTCAGTTCTAGGGCCTCTCCCAGCATGCAAGGCCTTAATGAACAACTTGTCTGATTGGCCATTCTTTGGCATTTCATTGGCCTTTCTTTGGGCATTTTGCTTAGTTCTGTTCTTGCCTCAGCTGCATTAGACAGCAAGTATTTCGGGCAGCAGGAAACTTTCAGATCTATTGGAACTTCCTTCTTGTAAATACACAGAGTTAACATAGTGATAAAAGGGTACAGGAGGGTCAGGCTGACACCAGTAGCACACAGTGCCCGGTTATTCCCATTGTTGGTAGCTGGTGTCCCAGCCAATTCCTGTGGGGACAAGGGGACACAGCTGTGAAACCTATACTGGGACGGCGTTGCAGATAAACCTGATTACCATGTTTCCTCTGAACCACATCCGCTTGTTCACACGGCTGTAACTGAATGCATGCCAGCGCACGCTGTTCTCTCCAAGTCTGTGATATCTTCTACCTCATGCCTTGTTCATGCAGAGCCCAGCTTCTCCAGCTGCTCCTCCTTGCTCCATAAGAAGGGAGGAAGAAGCTGCTGAACACAGCCAAGCACGGCCCATAGTTCTGTTTTTTATCTTGCTTTTGAAGACTTGCTGCTTAATCTCTTTCTGAATGGGAGCCAGTTCCAAGAAAGCAAGACGGCGAGGTCCTGAGGACAAGATGATGGATGGAGACATGGAGTTCACAGCACTTCGTTCAGCTCCTCGAGTTCTTTCTTTAGATAATGACAAAGTTAAATTGATCAATTTTAGAGCTCTATAACAGCAGGCTGTCTGTGGATTGACAAGACACGAAGTGCATTACCCACTTAGATGTCATCAGGCTGACACAACACAGACTGTATTGGTACTTGCAATATCCAGTTCTAGGATATTTTTAATAAACCAATTAATTATCTCACAGATTACTTGTCTTGAATAACACTAGAATCATGGCTTACCTGTTCAGTGTGATCTTGTTTTTATTTTTAATATCATCGCTTACTAACTGGGACAATATTCAGGCATCCCCAGCTCCATGCCAAAGCACCCACTACTGTGAGCTGAAAATTCTGAGAAAAGGAGCAAATCCTTGGAGGTGAATTAGTGTAACTCCATTAAATGAATGGGGCTTTATTTACATCCAGGAAGCAAGTAGCTCCCTCCCTGGTTTCTGAATTAGTCCCACAGGTAAAGCAGCACATCTTGGATGAGTTAATTTGACTCACTTTGTTCCAATGTAAAAATGACCATGGAGAAATGGATAGTCATGCCCACCTACACTGAACTATGGACTCCAAAGATGATTTCCCTTTGGGTCTTTTCTCCAGCACACCTTTCTACCAAATGTGAAATGAGGAAGCCAAGAAAGTAGCTGCCATGGGAGTGTACAGCCTTCACAACTTGAACAAAACTTACCCAACTGGAAAGCTGTGCGTTCTTCCAAAAGCAGATAATAGCCTCTCATTTTACAGACTAATGGCTTTTACCAAAATAGAGAAGGTTAGATTGCCTTCATTTATGCTATTTTTATAATGTTTTAATTTCAATGAATAGAGGGTTCTGCCTCTCTGAAGTGTAAACAAGATCGGATTTGTGTCCATACTGGGTATCTATGTAGGTCAACAAAAATGTTAAATTACACTGCAAAGAGGTTGAGATTTTCATTGTAGAGGGCAGTGCTGAGCAAAGGGCATGCAGTGAGAGCTCTGTTTCACTGCATCAAACAAGCAAGCATCATTCTACTTCAGAACTGTATGGTGTTTCTCTCCAGAGTCTCAAAAATAATCCTCCAGAGGTGGTGAAGAAATGCAAGCTCCCATGGTCAACAGAGCAGTTTGTGAATGTGAGATTTCAAAGAAAAGACAAAGAAAAGGTCCTGAGATTCAGCAGCTAGAAATCTTGGAAACTACTTGCTCTTGAGGTAGACCAGTGGGAGGTAGAGCAGCGGGAGTTACTGGGAATATGGAGTGGACGAGGAATACTGAAGGAGCCTTGGTGCGAGTCAGAGTGGAGATCTTTGGTCTTGACTGAAAGCTCTGCAAACTGTGCTGTGAACTGTTTTGTTTGTACAAGTTTGTACAGCTTTTCATCTTAAAGTTGTCAATTCATTGCTTCCGGAAGAAGAAGCAATGGAGTGAAACTCTGATACTGTTTAACAAAGCAACCTGTATGTGTGAGTAAAGGTGAGGTCCTGGCTTTTAAGTTTGTTCCTGGTGTGCCAGGAAATCCAAGAAAAAGCAGCCTTTCCTGAGTCAGGGCTTGCTGCTGAATTTCCAGCCCTGATTTTGGAGGAGGGACTGCTGACCGTCCTGGGGCTGTTTTATAAAGATATCCTGGTTGTAGAGGACATGTGTCATGATTCAGGCCAAGGCAAGCGAGGTGAGACCAAGACTTGCTGAAACACCAAGCCAGCACGATTCTGCTTATGGCTGAAACTGAAAAGAAGTGACACAGCGGATTAGGTGCAACCTTCACAAACTGAGAAGGTTTAAAATCAATATACAGAAATAGCAGCAGCAAATTCTGGCCCCTATCACATCCACAAAATCCTAAAATCTGAAGCAGCGTTGTGAAGGCTGTTGAGAATATTGTCGAGGAACTTCTTTGGATCTGGTGGTCTCACCTTCCCATCACACTTCACAGATCTCACACATTGAATTTGTAACCATGTAAAATCAATGCCTGAACTCAGTTCCCTCCTTTGTTCTCTTTCGGCCTTCCATGTAGAGCTGTACGGAATCCCTGAGTGTTTGCTTGTTCTTGTTTCTTGGTTTGTGTCTCTGATCATTTCATGAAACAATATTGAAATTCATGGGTGAGGTCAGAAAACAAAAATTTATATATTTCAGCAAACTGAAAAGGCAAATTAATTTTACAGATGGCTCTGAGATCAACAGAAGAGCTTGTTTGGGGCAAGTGTTAAACTTTGAGTTTGAGAAATTTGATTAAAAATTAATTTTTTACAGTTGTCATTAAGGATGGTGGCAAGTATTAAGATATTTATTCTGACTGAAAAATCAAAACATTCTGTTTTGAAGGATGCCTCTTCTGCTTGTTTATTTGCACCAGCAGGAACCATTCAGTAGAATTGTGGCAAATTCACAAAACGATTTCATGTCGCTGAATCTGTCTTTTTGCCAAAAAATAATAATAATAAAAAAGAGACAGCTAGAGCTGTTCCCATCTCTCCATCCAAACTATTACAGAAATTAGAGTGAAATGGTACTGATTAAGATGGGGGCGGGGGGCATCACCCTTGCAGTAACTCTATCCAAGGCAATGGATTTACACGAGAGCCAATTCTTGGCTCTTGATATTTACTAAGCCTATAGCCTTCAGCAGTTCATTTTCAGAACATTCTTCTTCAATGACACGAGGGGTGGAATACCACAGATAATGGCCCCAATGTTTATAAAAGACAAAAGAAGCAAGATTTACTCAGACAACAACGTGAAGCCTGGGCAGCCCTGACCCAGAGAAATCAGAGATGTGGGTGCATATTGGCAGTAGGTCCGTGTGCTCTGCGGCCAGCTGATCAGGAGAGCAATATCAACACACGCCTGAAAGGGGCTGCCCTTTGCTTCCTCTCAGTCACCTCCACTTCTGATACTTTTTGTTTATTTGTTATGTCAGGTCCTTCAGCTATTCATTTCAGTGTACGTTAACCCACCTCCTAGAGGTTTCACCCCTTCATTTTGCCATCCTGTGGCAGCTCCTCTTCCCATGCAGCCAAGATAGGATATTCAGCAGCCAAACCTCATACATGGGAGTGAGAGATGTGAAAAGCCCATGAATCTTTCAGACAGGGGCATGTGTCCTTCCAAAGAGTGCACGTGGTTCCAAAGGGGATGCAGAGGAATTAGCATTAAAATAAAGTGCTGGTTATGTGAATTAGAGAATACGCATAGCTGGAAAACACTCTCCCCCATAAACTGGAAAATATCAGCTATTGTGGGCTCTTTGCCAAAAATTCAAATTCTCATGAACAAGCTCCTCTGAGCTCATCCGAAAATCCTCGTGAACTCTGCTGCCATCCACCCATTAGGTTCAGGATGAAAAGAAAGCCTGGAAGCTGCAGAGACAGCAGAGGGCTGCCAGCCCTCCTGAATCTGAGCGTGGGACTCAGCTGAGCTCCTCTCAGCCCACGGAAAGCAGATGACATAATGCTTGGATTTGTCCTGTCCATCCCTTGTGTGGTAGGAGCAGAGGCAGGAGTCAGCTTGGTTTTCTTTGTGGGCTTTTATAGTACGAAAGGGGCTGGAGGAAGACTGGGTGTCCACATCCATTTATGCAAGTAAACCCAGACCCAAGGGGACAGACTCTTGAGCAGGGTCTGTTGTGGGCTGGGTGCAGGTCCTGGGGCCCTTCTCTTCCCCTTCCCAGCTTTTGGCAGAAGCAAGAGCTGGCAGCGTGCTTGAGAAGCACGTGGGCCACGGCCGGATGATGTGAAAGCCTTCCCCAGGTCTTTCTGTCCTGCAGAGCGTGCTTTTATGTCAACCAGAAGGATGGGGCCCTGCTTATGTCTTGCCATGTGCCCCAGTATGGCCATAAAAAATGTGCTCTAGGTTTTATGTGCATTTCATTTTGGTTGGATACATTACCAGCTATACGTGCGTGGGGCACTACTTGTAGGTACACGTGTACATGCATCAACTTAGGTGAACCGAGCCGAGCACGCAGTGGTGGGGCATTGCACAAGCTCCCTTAGGTGCTGAGGGAGTGTAGGACCCCCCGCCACTAAGTGCTTCTTTGATTTCATTTTAGATAAGGACATTCCAATGGTAAAATCCAAACCTTGATAACGGCGATGAAAAATGAAACTGGCATTGAGTGCTCGCTACCATTCCTGTTGATTTTTTTTTTCTTTTTTCCTCACAAAGACACGAGCAAGGTCTTTCTACATGAAAACTACAATGTGGCACCGGGGCAAGGTTAGGCTCAGCCTCACAGCATCCTTGCTGGGCAGCACTATAGCCGATGCCAGGATGTGGCAATTCAGTGCAGTGCAGTGCACACACCACATGCGCTGTGCTATGCAGAGACAGTTTTCACATCCATTCCTCTGCACAGCTGAGGAAATAAAAGCCCCTCAGCTGGTGCAGTAGCCCTGATGAAGCATCACCTCTCCAGTCCCCAAGCATCTGCAGGTGTTATTGATTCCCCCAAAGCCACAGACTTGAGTCCAGTGCTGCCCCCAGCTGTGGCAGTGGCACATTCAGATGGCAGCAGCACACGCTTCCAAGATGTGCTCACAAAGTCATCCGCCTCCTGTTTTGCAGTAGAGCTGATTTCCACAGCTCCAGCTTTGAAAGTCACATGTGCTTTGTGTTTTTCCCCAGTGCAGGATGAGACTGGAGACACGAGGCCATGGCTGAGGCTGCCCGGCTGACCCGCTGGGCTGGAGCTGCTTGCAGGGGAGCACTGCCAAGGAAGGGTTTGTAACATCTCCTGTTCTTTTCCTTTCAAGTGGTTTATTTTTGTTTGTTATTTTCTGTGTATTTTTTTTTTTTTCTGAAGACTTGCTGAGTTTGGGGGAAAAAAATCCCACAACGATCAGGATCAACCTGCTTTGGCCACAGATCTCACAGGGGCATACAGAGAGCCACTTCAGGCTGCTGTCTGCACAAGGGAGGTTTGATCTTTCAAAACTTGCTTTGTCAGAATCCCTTTGCGAGAGAAAAGCAGTGATTAATGTTGATGCCAATTGCAGGGGAGGCCACGGAACACCTGCCACTGCTTTCCTCCCACCATCCAGCAAAAGGGGAAGGTGGCTCAGGGAGAGGGGTACTGGGAGTGTTGGCTTTGCTGCTCTTCAGTGGATGCTTTGCAGGTCGTTATTATGGGGATGGGTGGTGATGTGGCCCAGTGACACACAGAACTGTGCTATCTGCAGCAGGGGCAGAAGTCCACTTGTGCAGCAGCACTCCAACGTTAGAAGCCCAGAAGGACACAGCACCTTTCTGGAAATGAGAGATGTAAAGGTAAGGGGCAGGCATCAGCTCCGCCTCCTCCCCACGCCTGTCTTTAATATCTCATTATTGGCACTAATGACTGATTATACATCTCCAGTCTTTTGACCTTTAATAATTTCTGTACCAACATGCTTTACTGCTTTCCGGGGGAAATGTTATCTGAAGTGTGAAATTAACCATTCTTTTGTTATGAAATCACCACTTGGCCATCACCGCTGAATAGTTGCAAACCTGAAACATATTTGAACTGTTTCCAAGTTCATCTAGAGCGTGACCTTGTGTGTTTTAATAATTATAATTTCCTAAGTAAAGCACAACTCTAGAACCGGAGAAAAAATGTACAGACAGCTGCAGGGGTGGGGATGGCTGACTGCAATGAGGAGCTTCACAAATACAGCAGGAGGAAGGCCATAAATCTCCAAAATCAAAGTGCTTTCTCATTTTAACCCCTGGTGTGCAGGAGTGCCCCAACGATCCAAAGGAGCAGATCTTCCCATGGGCTGCCCTGGTGGCAGCGGAGGTGGGAAACGTGCAGGGAGAATGAGGATGAGGAGGAGAATCAGGTTCCGAGTTGATCTTCCTTTTCCCAGCAAGCTGCTCTGGTCTCAGATTTGTATCTCTGGCATACTGGTGTAAATCAGCTGAAAGCAGCAGGATTTGCCCCTGCCCTGCAGAGACGTGAGCAGCACTCAGGCGCACAGCCGCGGTATGCGTGCACATGTGAGTAATACCATTGGAATCAAGGACTTGAAAGAGGAGCGCGCACATGAGTAATGTTTTGTAGATACAAGGGCTGGAATCTGGGCCACACGGCTCAGGACAGAGAGACGTGTCAGTTCTGCATAAATAACGCAGGCATCCAGCTTCAACACCACAACCTACTTAGCAGGGCGAAAGTCGCCCTTTCCATCTCAGATCCAGGAGAGCTGAGGCCGAGCAGGAGGTCACCTCCTGAGCCACAGATGAGCCCAGGTGCTGGGTGCTCCTAATGCCCAGTGCTGCGAGTTCAGTTGGGGCAATGGATGGGAGTGCTGTGTTTTGTGCTGCAGTTTTCTTGGAAGGAGAGCCTGCTGCAGCAGATAGGCAGCCCTGCTGCAGGGGAATGTGGACCACAGCAGGAGGAAATAGCCTCTGTTTCTCCTCCAGGCACTTTCCCTCTGTGTAACAATCACCTCTTAAGGCCTCAATGAAACGGGGTTAAAAAAAAATAAAAGGAGAGAGCCAGAGCGACAGACCACCCAGGTCAGGGTGCGTTTATCAGGCATGCATCACTCCGTGCAATGTAAGGCTGCTCTGAGGCACTTCTGGGAGATTTTACCAGCAATATGACTAACACAACACTTGGCAAAGCAAAGACTAATAGTGTGATTGTTCTGCCGGCTTCTCCCCTTCTCGAGCAATATCGTGCTGAGCAGTGTTCGAGTTAGCGATCTGAAAGGCCTTTTCATTATTGTATCGAAAACTCCTCTGACTGCAGATCTCTTAATCAAAGGACTTTTATGTAAAGTCACATTTTTTCCAAAACCAGAAAAGTTCAGGCTCAGAGCATAAACATTAGACTCATTATTTAGAAATAGCAAGCAAGTCCTCTGGGTTCTGGTATCAGATCAAAGCTAAAAAATTAAATTGCTAGAAAAAAAAAAATTAGCTCATTTTGGGGATCAGCATATTTCTTGTTTGCTTTTTTATTATGTAGCTAAAAAAAGGAATAGTGAGATTCTGTCGGTGGTTTTCAAGTGTTTTCCAAAACTGGAAGGATGCTGCATGCTGAGCGCTTCCACCGTCTGCGGAGGCAGAAAATATTTTGTTGACATGACAATAAAAAACATTCTGCAGAGTGATCGCATTATTTCCCTCTCTGCCGTTTGTAGCCACAAGCAAGCAGCGTGAGCACCGCGCTCCTGTGGAAAAGAAACCCATGTTCAGCTACCGGTGCCTTTGGGATGGAGACTGGGGCCTGCCCCAACACATCGAGGAAGGGTTCCCATCCAGGCTGCGGGCAATTGGGCACTGGTTCCCACAGAGTGTGGCCTGGCCTCGTGCTGCTGCACCAAAGGAATCGCTGCTTGGGGCTGCCCAGTGGTAACCCGTGGCAAAGCTAATGAGTTTATCGTTGTTAAGAGGTCTAGACCCACATCTCCAGTTGCCAATGCTTTTTCTCTCTTCTCCTTGCCCGTGGTCTCCACCTGCTTTTTCAGGCTGTGGACGCACGCAGTGGGATGGGCTCTTGGTGCGGAAGTCGCTGGGTGTGGGGATGGATGAGAGCCACGCACGCAGGGCAGCCATGGCCACCACCAGTGCTGCCTCCATCCAGGGCAAATCCCACTCTGGAGACCTACAGCAGCAATTCCCACCACCCTCAAGGTGCACCCGAGGTGCTGGCTCCTACGCTGACCACGGGGCACAGCAGGAGATGGGGGAACCAAGGACTGGTGTTTGGGGTTGCTTTTTTTTTTGCAGTTTTCTTCCTGACTCATTTACTCATTTCCCCAACACCGATTACTGACTGTGCTCACAAGGGAAACAAGAATAACTCCAATTCCTGCTGATGTTTGTGAACTTTGCACATGCCTTGCTTCCGAGGGAGGTGGGACTCTCATGGAATACTGGAGCGAGCAGATGGCCGAGGGCTGAGGAATGGCAGAAATGCCCTCATGCGTTCTGTTTGTGATACTGCCACTGATGGGATTCACTTAATCACACGGTAAGGCAGCTTCAGAGCAGCTTTACACCAGTCCTTAAGACGTTTCCCTTATCTCTGACTTTCTGTGGCCTGCTGGGCTTTTTCCTAGCTCGTTCCTCTGTCACCTAGAAATGGCTCAGAGTGCTTGTTCCTCAGGACGTGTGAGTTTTCTCCATGACTCGGCCACAGTCTCCCTGCTTGCCTGTCATAAGACATTCCATCTTTTTGTTTCTAAGGTCCCCATCTGTACGGAGAGGCCAATAATGAGAGGAAAATGGGCAGAGTAGGGCCAGCAATGATGAGAGGAAAATGGGCAGAGTAGGGCCAGCTACATACAGATCCTCAAGTGTTGAGGGGCCGTACAGCTTCTTAAATGAATTGGTCACATGATACTGTTTTCGGGGGGTTTTATTTTGGTCCTTTACTGGGTAACTGAAGCTTCACAGACTTTAGGAATCTGAAAAATGCATATCAGTTATTTATGTACAAACAGCTTTCTCACAGCAATCTGAGGTTCTCGTAGGCAAGAGAGCCCTTCTGTGAGCACTGCAGCAAGCAACCACCTGTTTCCAAAAATGTTAGGATTCCCACAGCTGGAATGAAGAGTTGGTATTCAGGATATAAACACAAATTTTCCATCTCTACAATGCAACACTAGCTGTGATGCCCACCATCAAACGTCCTCCACCAAGAAATACATCTATTTCTCTGTATTTCTAAGCTTTCCAAATGGCCATCCCCTTCTCCATTTAATAAGATCTGCATTCCTCTGGCTTAGCTTTTGCTTTTGCAATGGGCTTGGCACCCAGAGACACATGTCCAACTAGTAGGAAGCCCAAGGACACAGGTGGATGAACTTGGTCCTCCAGCTGCTATCCAGCGGGAGATGCATAGCCATCAAATTCAGCCCCACACCAAGTGAAAGGCTTCTGCTACAGTGAGGGGATGTAATTGGACCTTGTAAGCTCCGTGACACGGGAACAAATTGCTCAGAAATCCAAGCTTCAACAGGCAGGTCTGCACTCTGTTGCTAGCTGGTCTCAGGCAAATGACTGCTGTATGCATGGTAAAGGTTAGGAGTCAGCTGATGCAGAGATGGCAGCTGCACTGGGTGCTCTGCAATTAACATGCCATCTTGGGTAAGGAAGAACAATAGGTAAGTGCCTTCTGGCAGCCTGCTTCCGTGCTCCCATTCAGCCCGCGATGTGTTCTTTGGGGAAGCGCTACTTGAGAAAGCAAAAGATAAATCAGTGTATGGTAGAACAATAACAGGATCTTTGGCTCGTGGCTGGGAGCTGAGGGACAACAGAGTCCAAGCTCATCTGCCAGTTCAGTGAAATGGCATGATACTGTATATCAAGCAAGGGAAAAGAGAAAGGCTGTCCTGCAAGCAGTGCTGGGCATGGTGAAGAGAGACTGGTGGAAAGAACTGGACTCAAGGAGGAATGAGTGGTTCTTTCTTATATGTCCTTTCCTTAAATACATGCAACGCAGTCCAATGAAGCTCAGATCACTTTCCACAGCAGTGATGGTTGAATATGGATGGGCATGGCAAGCTGGTGTGGGAAGCCAAGTGAGCAGCTGGCCAAAGCCCTCATAGCCAAGGGAGCTCAGTGCTGGCTGCCCAGGGCCTGGCCATGGAGTGACCCCATGCTCCATGCTCCTCTACAGTGATAACAGCATTGCTTCCACACTGTTGCCCCCATACCAGCACAGAGAAGCTGCTTTCAAGGAAATGGGAACACCACCAGCGCAAATTGCTCCAGTTTGAATTGTTAATGGACCTTCAGACACCATGAAAGTCAGAAGGGCAATGTGGCTGTGGCCTAAACCTCTCTCTCACACTGGGAGAGGGAAGGGTTGGCACTAAAGAGATGTGATGTTGTGTTTGAAGGAAACAATCAACCTATTTTTCTCTCTAGAAGGGAGCAAACTGGCCATAGCTGCAAATTAACTCCAGCAATCCACTTCAGATCCAGGGAGAAAATAATTTTGTTTCATTTTCATCACAAATTTCAGAAGTTAAGGATTAGAAAGCATTGATTTTAAAAAGGAAACACAGTAAGGTTTTATGACCTTATAGTTAAAACTGCATGACTGTCTGTAAAGATAGAAATAAGGACATTATGAGACTTGTAATGAGAAGAACTTAGGACTCTAGTCTCCAGGATAACATAAGAATTCTGGTTCTCTAAAACTCTGATGTGGCTTTTGAAGCCCAGGCTTTGCCCTTCAGTCCCCCTCTTGTTCCTTGCATGCATGGATACCTGGCCTTTGCTCTTTGCCTCTGTGTCCTGAGCCCCTCTGAGCAATTTTCAAACATTTCTGGGCTACAGTCTCTGTTTCATAACAGAACCTATCTCTTCCCTTCCATATCTATACTTCTATAGCATCTCTTCTTACTGGTATTACTTACTCCTAATAACTGTAATTATATTATGGATCTCTGTCAAGCTTCTAGGAACAAAGCTTTGATGAAGAATTCTATACAAAATAGACCTCTATCACAGGAAATTTGCACCATGGCAAAGAGACGAGGAAGTTGTTTGATCATTACTTTTATCTAGAACAAATTGCACATAATAACATAATAATATTTTCTACCAGATTCTGTTTCTCAGACAAGCACAATTTTTTTTGTAAATTAATCTGCATTTAACTGAATCATCTATGTATATCTGAGTCCCCAACATAAGATACTTAAATGTGCATTAAAAAATAAACAAATGACTAATTCACTGAATGCAGTCCTTGTTTCGCTGCCCTTGACATAGCCCTAGAAACTCAAAACTTTTGTATTGACTTAAGATAAGTGCCATGAGACCATTAAGCAATCCATTGTTCTTATGGTACCCAATAATCTAGTCTCTTTATTTAAATATGATAGGAAGTAATCCCAGAGCCAATGAAAGCATGGAACCAACTAGGTGTAACGTTCCACAAAGGCTATATTGCATGGAAGAGTTCAGCTCCTTATCTGGAAAACAGTTGGCTGTGACCCTATTAAACAATTATATATTATCAGTTTTACTTGGCAACATTTATGTGTCAAAATGTGTCATGGGTTTCACAGCTTAGTTCCAGAAATAGACTGTGATCTGGGTGACATCATACTTCTCAGTAAAACCCTTTTTTTTTGCTTTTCTTCCTTTCATAACCACTTGTATTCCCGCTATTCCCAGCCCTACGCTGGGTCTGCTCAGGTCAGCAAGGCGGAACGAGCTCTTCCCACAGTTTGGCTCCATGGCACGTCAGATGGGTTGAAAAGTTTACCAAAACAGTGCCGGTCACCAGGTGACAAACAGGAACCTTGGTGGCTCTGCTACGGCAGAGCAGGAAAAACACGGAAACTTTGGTGGGGACGGTTTATAGCAATAACCACTGCGCAATGACGAGACACCAAAGGTTGTCAATGATTGAATGGGGCTGTCGGTTCACTTCATGATGTAAAGGGATAAGAATGCATTACGGCTGGGAGGTGCAGCTCCCGTAACTCTAACAACATCCGTGGATGTGCTGCTCAGAGCGCCTGGCCCGAGGCACAGGGGAGATGTCGGATGGTGAAAGATTAGGAACAGCTACAACTGGGGACGGCTGAAAGTCTCCTCTCAGAAGCTAATCGGGATTTTTAAACAGTAAGCAACTGGATTCTTAAATGCAAAGTGGGAGAAAGCGGCATTGTGAAACTGCATTGCAAAATTCTATTAAGTCAAGGTTGCAAACAGCTACGTAACTGTCTGTTGTGTATGAGGGGGAAGTCTGGGCGCCATTTTAATGAGTCATGATCAAACAGCATGCTGTCATCTCAATTTTTTCTCAAGTGCATATCAGGAAACATAAATTCTAGAATGTTTAGCACTCAAAGAAGAAAGTATATAAGGTTTTCTGCCCTCTGTATGCCGGTCCTTTCCTTCAAAATATTAAGAAATGGTGCATTATAATTAAAAATATAAAAGCAGTTACCGTGGTAAACTTGAGGTCTTCATGAACTAATCCACAGACCACAACATCTTCCTTTATTTTGAAGGATTACTTTTCTGGATTGAAGCATAACTGCATTTAACCTCGAAATCTGGACAAACATCCTCCAGGTTGTAAGCTGAAGGAAATACGTAAGAAAGGAAAACAAATTAAAAAAAGACATATGAAAAGTTTTCTCAGAATCACTCAGGAAAACTAATCTGAAACAACTAACCTAAATTTGGGAGTGGAGTACTTCTACCACATTAAAATCCAGGACAACATTACTCAAGTTTTAGCTATTGCGGTTTTTATTTAATTTATTTTGGAAATGAATTAAGCAACAATGAAGTTAAGGCTCTTTCGTCACAAGCTGAAGAAAAGCTGAATAATGTACTTCAAGGTTTTTTAATTTTTTTTGGAAGCTCCTTTGAGGTTCTTCATACAAACAGCCCTTCTCTGATCAATCAGCACCTGAATGTGGAATGTTCCTGTCAATTCCTATGACAGTCTGGAAGTGACAATGGCTTCTTCTGTGACACTGAGAACCTCAATATAAAGACATATTTAAGAATTTATTGTGTTTTCCGCTTCTTTACCATTTCTTTTTTTTTTTTTTTTTTTTTTTCCGAAAGCCAGGAGCAAAATAAGAAAGAGAGAAGGGAAGAAGGGTAAAAACACGGTGGAACTGCAGAACAAACAAGATGGCAAAATAACAAAACTATTTTTTAATAAGCTGGGAATTTGCCTCAGTATGCAGTTCTTGGAGGAGAGGCAGCTCTGTGAGCTGGCCAGGTTCCCCGCAGCAGACATATGGACACCTGGAAGGAGAGACAAAAAGAGCGTCACTCTTGTGCAAGCCTAAGGTTACATTTTTGTGACAAGTTTAAGTACTCCTTATTAAGGAAGGCTTGAAAGGCTGCAAGAACGATAAACCTCAGTTTTTAGTGGCTCAGTGATAACCAGGCATTGAATAGGGATCTTTATTCTCCCTACGAAGGATAACTGCTAACACTGAGGAGCTGCACTGCTGGAAAGCTGTATTTGAGAGGGTAGTCCAGTGGGAGAAAATAGAAAGCACAGAGAAAAATGCTCTGGAGATGTGGAGGGAGAGCGGAGGAAAAAATGCTATAAATAAAAGCTATATTTGAATTAAACTGTTTGTGATCTTTGATGAATGACATTTCGTAAAGGCACAGAGGAACAAGAACTGCAGTGAGGGAGGCAAATGCCCACTGGAGATCCAGGAGGTATTTCCCAGAGTCCCAGCCCTGAGGCTGAATGGGACAGAGCTGTTCTTGCCCAAGGAAAAACCCAAGGTGAAGGACTGTAAAATGCAAAGGAGAAGAGAGGCATCATTCTCTCACTGGGGCTGAGCAAGGGGTAGAGGAGGATCAGGCACTAAATATTGTTCATGTGCCAACTTGTTCTTCCAAACAAAGCAATGGAAAACTCCTTTGCTCTGTGATGATTTTAGTGGCCTTTCTAAACCCCAATTCATCAGTTAATTCTCTAGCACGACTTTTGTTTTAATCTATTGCATGGAGGCCAGGTCTCGTTGTGAAGATGATGGGAGGGAGCTATGGAGCAGCGCACCATCTCCAGGGATGTGACATGGAGCGTGTGGCAGCGGCACAACGGTGTGGGGAGCTGGAGGGGCTGGGAAAGGGGAGGGTGAGCACTACTTACTGACCATCTTTGCTTCAGGAGGACCTGAATTACACCTGAAGACCAGCAATTGGCCGCAGTTCCTTTGCATCTTTCTGTGGTAGCTCTGGGGACTGTTGCTGGTGACATCTGTGGCAAACAAGCCTTGGTAAATGAAGCAATAGCCAAAGAGCTGATCTGCTCCATCTGAGTCACGGGTGCTATGAAATGCATTTGTCTTGTTTGTCATCTCTTCTTGTTGGGATCCAACACAGAGGTCTCTCCTAGGGCAGACAGGCTGGAAACAGACAGCCAGTGCTTCCTGTGGCTTTCATGGAAGATGAATTTCTAGCAACAAGTGAGAGAGTGGGGAACTCTGGGTCCTTCTTAATGCACCAAAAAGGAAGGGGGGAGGAGTATTTCTCCCCCTTGCAGAGATTTTCCTTAAAACTGAGCAGTTCTATTTTGGTCGAAGTATGTGCTAACGGATGTGGAAGTGCATCACTCTGGTAGATTTCAGCCACCACTTGCGACATTTGTTTCTAAAGGGAAATGTGTTTTGCCATCATGACTTACAGCAGCGCTATTCCCTCTCCTCATTCTCATACTCCATGAGCGGCAACAGCATCAGCTCAAACAGCAAGGCAGCTCTGATGGGGAAGTATGGGATTACCTGAAGGCAATTTAAAACAATCACACAGGTTGCAGGTGTTTTACTGGAGTGGTTCAGAGGTACTCTCTCATTAGGGCTTGACACAGATGTCTCTTTATGTTTTAGAACTTGTAATGAGCTGCCAAACCTCTTAACACATCCTGGGGAGGGGCATTACGGATACCACTGTGCCTCATGAAGCACTAGGATAGGCCTAATGCATGTCTCGGCATAAATACAGTTCCTGAGCTGCTGTTTGTATGCTTCTGCATCAGGATTTGGACTGTTTGCACTCTTACATGAACATCTATAAAGTGTGTTTCAAAGTCCTCATCAGCTCATGTCCTGGTGTCACACGTTTATCAGAGCATGGCTTAGCCCAGGGAGGATCCAGGCTCTGGCACTGGCCACCCAGATGTTATCTTTAAGCACCAAGCTTTGTTTCTCACACACAGCCTGAAAAAAAGCACAGAATCTACTGTGCAGAACATTCCTTGGGGCACCACCATTTCAGTAACACTTCATGTTCCGCTGTGGCTGTGGAGCACCCAGCCCACGTTACCACTTGGTTCACTAAGAGGCTGAAGTCACTTGTGTGTTAGCTGTCATGACAGAAAATGGCAGCCTTGCAATGGTGGGGGAAGCACGGCCAGGCCTCTCTGCTCTGTCCGGCCTTACGCTGCTGTGGTTATGGCTGCTGCAGGGCTCGCCTGCTAAAAGGCTCTGGCCAGACTCCTCCCATCTCTTAGGTTCTGGCTGAAGGACAATGTAAGCCAAGGAAGCTGATTTTCTACATAAGCATAGGTGAAGGAAGGCAGACTGGAAGAATTTTGATTTGTTCTTGCTGTTCAATGGGTTGGAGGTGCCCTGATATTTGTGAAGGGTCTGTGAAAGTACGAAATCACTGATTTTTACTTAAAATAGGCAGATGTTAACATGGATGCAGAAGAGTAAAAGGGTGTCTCTGCTGACCTAATCTCTGGGGCTTGCAGCATTCCATGTTGGAGTAGCAGGGCACCCGTGGCCCATGCATGCTCCAATGTTGGATGACTTCTTCATACCAGAAGCAGAGCTGGAGGGGACAGGCAGCAGTACTCATGATCTGTCATGAACATCGGATATGTGCGGTCACAAGCATCCTGTCCTTGGATGTCACAAGTCAACCTGTGGCAAGAAAATGCATTTCTCAAACACGTCTGTTGACTTTTCAGAACAAGTTGCACAGACGCTCACCTTTCTTTTCTAAAAAAAGGATTGTGTTGTAGCCAACACTGCTATAAGAGCTCAGGAACAAATAAATGTGTGGCACACCTCCAAGGGGTTTTCCCTCTTGTTTTCTCACAATTGACAAAGAAGCTAATGTTGTTTAAGAGTAAGGCAGGATGACAAATCCATGCATGTGCTCTACTTCGTAGCTGTCTGAGCCTGCTGCTGCAGTTTTCTTAGAAACGACAGCATTATTATATGTTTCCTGGCAGAGACTCTCTAAATTGATGCCCATTTTCTTCACTCTGCCCTGGGAACTGTAAGAAAAAAAAATAATCAATGGTACCCCAGATGGATTAAAACAGGAAATATCAGCTAAAATGTTGGAAAAGCTGGTTGACAAGTGAAAAAAAATAAATGAAAACAATAATTCAAATTTACCAGTGGGCAGATTTCTTTTGTAGTTTCATAAGTGGATATAAAACTGGAATAATCTCAGCAGAGTACTTGTGATCTCTTATACCAAACTGTATCCCAAATTACTTCAGTTTATTCCATGACATTACTTAGGATGCCTACCAGCATGGGTTGATTTTATAAAAGTGGGGGTTGATTTTATAAAAGTGAGGGTTGATTTTATAAAAGTCTGACATACACATCCAGCAGAGGAAATCTTAGCCAATTAGAAAGGACACAGATAGGTGCCCATTGAACATTCAGTCTTGATCTTTGTTGGGACATTCCTAATAGAAAATGACCAGTTAGCTTACTCCATCTCAATGGGGAATCGGTAGGGCTTGTACATAAAGGAAGCCAAGCTGTGGCATGGAGAGATCCCACACAGCCCATTGCAGCCAAAAGAACTTCTCCCCTGCCTCGTTAGCTGATCTCGTGTGTCTAGCATTTCCCATCGCTAGGGAGGCAGGCTTGAAAGTTCATCTGGAAGGGGTACAAGGAGTTTGCCGTGGAAGTGCTACCGTGAAGTTACGATCTGATAAGAAGGAGAGACAAACCAGAGCCGGCTAATAGCTCTCTTCCTCCTCCTGGTTCTGCCACTTACCTCTGGCTGCCCTTCTCCCGGACTGTGTTTTAGGACAGAGAAATATGAATTTGTGATTGCATGAAAACTCCTCATAACCTCTAACAATATTGCTGACTTCTCATATCTTAGAAGCCTACTTAAATTACAATAAAACACTCTGAAAGTTTCCCCCTCTTTCTCCTGCTTCCTGTAATTAGATTTATGCTCTGCCCTGACTCTCATAACAACAGTGGGTTTATAATTTTTCCACACGTCGAGCAGATCCTGCTGCAGAAGATCCATGGCTATGTGAGAAAGAGCAGCACTGAGAGAGCTGGAGAAGAGTTTATACCTGAAGGAAAGGTCTCATAGCATCACTACTGGGGTTTGATGAAGAGTGATGATCTTTCATGCTTTTGCTGAAGAATAGACTATGACCCTGAATGCTTCTGTAGAATGGAACCACCGGGACAGAGTCCTGGGAAGATGTGCTAGGTGACCCAGCTTGAGTAAGAGTTGGGCGTGAGGACCTCCAGCAGTCCCTTCCAACCTCAACTATTCCATGACTCTGTGAACTCACTAATTAACTTTGTTTTGTTCAATCTGTATAATTTCTCAGTCCCTCCGTTATTGATCTTATGTATTAGAAGAAAAAAACAGCTGCTTGCCTCACACATATCTTGTGCTGAGACAGATCATTGAATCTGATGTCACTCTCCATTCGACTCATCTCTTTTTTTTTTGAGGGGAGATGGGAACCAGGGACTCAAACATCTTTTCTATTCTGTTTCCTGAGGCTAAACATCTCATATCATTTTTTTTCCTGTTTTACACTGGCAGTTTTCCCATTGACACGCTGGGTGGTAACTTAGCCCCCTGAATTCAAATTCCCACTCGGGCTCAATGAAGCCATACTTTCAGCCAGCATCTCCTGCCAAATTGTCCTAGCTCTACTCTAATATTTAGGTCTTAAAATGTCGTGTAAGTCCCCTAGGGTTCCTCTTCCCACCAAAACAGCTGATTTAGGAAGATCTGGTCTTTGTCTCTCTTGGGAAAAAAAAAAAAGTATTACCTGAATTCAAATGGATGCATATTTGAAAGACTGAATATTTTCTTAGATGATCTGGTCTGATCTACCATATGACTCACTCCATGTCATTTCAGCTAGGGAGTTCTCTAACTTCTTGATTAAAAAATTTCTTATCTGTAGGCATCTAGTCACCATCTGAAGACTTCAGGAGACAGACGGTTAAGCAGCACTCCTCCATCTCTTTGCTGCAATTTTCTTCTTGGCTTTCATTCTGTTATGTCCTCTTCCCCACCTGTCAGTGAATGTAGAAGAGGGAAAATATGCAATTTAGGGAGAACGTAGTAGCTGAGGATTGAAATCAGTGATATCCCTCACATCTAGGGACATGTGAAACTTATCACTACATATTACAATGTTTTTTATTGTGGGAGAGAATTCCAGTAAAGTCACTGGGGAAAATAAACAAATGTGCTTGTTTTCACATTGCTGAGATTTTGACTTTGTTTTTGAGTTATCAAAACATGTCAAACAGCTCAGAGCCTAATGAGAATTCCACTCACCACAAACAAATTACATTTATAAATGAGGAGAAATGGTTGAAAATTCTGAGTTTGAGTGCTTGATGAAAGTATGTTGATCACGTCATTTTTCAAAAGGT